>NC_134693.1:125290287-125537787 GCF_050947455.1 Rhinoderma darwinii | reverse complement strand
ATACAAATTAGATGGTCAGTCTGAGCCTGCCAAAATCGTCGGGTTCGGGCGACGTTCATCCAATGTGTATTTAGGATGAACAATGCTGTAGATCCTATCTGATGAGAACAAACAAATTAAATTGTAAAATGTTCAATGTCCATAAGCTACAGTATGTCTGGGATTTCAGTTTAGTTCCATATACTTGAATAGGGGTGGGCTGCATTACCAGACACAGCCCATGAAGAAAACAATAGTGTCCAAAATTTTGTTGTTTTTTTAAAAAAAACAACTTTATGGCCGTTTTACTACTTTAGATTCTGAATGAGTCCACTGGGACCAATGGGGATCTTTTTACTCAATAATAGAAAGGTAGACTTGAACAATGTGGGGTGTTCTTTTAGCTTCCCCAGGTGACTTGCTCACAAAACGAACAATGACCATAATCCGTGGCCATTACCTTAATTGTAAAGGATTCTTACCTTGAAAAAGCATTGTTTGGCTGAAGTCACTCCGCATGTCGTTGCGACACACTGCCTGTACTCTGAACAGGTATAGGATATCCGGTGAAACGTGGTTAAGGGTGACATTCTGTAAAGAAAAAAACAGAATATGGTCACGAGATTTGTTAGCAACGCCAAGACCATATTCCTGAACGGAGGAAGACAATAAATGTTAGGAATATTCAGTGTCTACTACGGTACTGTATAATATTTATATATTCACATCACACTCTCTAAAACACTCGCCCAAAAAGCTTCAAGTCCCTAAATACACTACAAGGTATTAATTTAAAACTGTCATGGATGTCATTAAAAAAGCAATTTTAAGAGCTCAATAATGCTCGCCTTCACAAAGAAATGTCGGAAAATATTTATGCGGCCAATAAAATGATAGATCAGATGGAATCTATGTATTTTTCACTTGTTTGTCTTCCTGGCTTTTATGCCTTTTTTTATGGAGCAATAAAACCGATGAAGTGTCTGTGTTACATGCCCAAGCCAAAGGCGAAATCATAAGTAGCCCCCGTAAATAATGAGTACGGAGCACACCCCTCTCTACCTCAATTTACATTTCAAGCAGAACATTGAAATGTCCTTTGTTACAGGAAAAAAAATGTCACTGCCTTAGTGTAAGACCGCAGAACTATTTGTCCCCAGACTTCCTCACGTGCAACTAGACTTGAACACAATGTACTATAGACAAGACTGGACATAGTGACGTTCCAGCTGGTTTTCTACAAATAGTCCGGTGTACTAAACAAATTGTGCAGGCAAAAATTAGAGCTGTTGACCATATCAACTAAGTGACTTCTTTTAATGTTTTAGTTGAAAACAGGGACCCGATTGGATGATATGGGCAATGCACAGGGGTGGCCTTTGTTTGCTCTGGGTTGGGCCCACTAACTTGATGATTCAGTGCAAAGAGTCCTCAAAAGCCATTGCTGAGGAAGAGAGTCACACAAGAAAAGGTCCGCCATCCGCAAAAGATTGAAGGAGGACGTCAAGTACTGCTGAATGACCAAATTGATCGGCCTATCCTCTGGCAACTCTAATGTTATTCATTAAGAATCCCTATTGTCTATTATTTTACATAGACACATGACCTTGAATAATGGGTTTGCTAGTGCAACATGTCTCAGGATTTAGGGAATTGAGGAGTCGAGTTTAATACATCTGGAAATTGCATGGACAGCTAGACCAAGTATAGATGGGGCCTATAGCATTACATAGTTTATCAGAATTAAGTCCAACCTATAATCCTACAGTGTTGATCCAGAGGAAGACAAAAAGGACCATACATCTAATATATAGAATATAAAAAACTGTTAATGGTTTACTATAATCGGAATTAGCGATTTTAACCAGGTTTTCTAGGTCAGAATTGCATGGTTTATCTAATAATGAACTGACTAAATAAAATGTCTTGGAATTTGGAAACTTTTCATCAAGCAAAGAATTACAATTTTCATAAATGAGATGGAGATTTTTTAAAGGAAGTGGTCTAATCAAAATGTACTCTTTTTAGAATGTGGCCTTGGGGCGATCAACTGGGGTCAACTGATCGATCCGGGGTCCCATTTCCGGAACCCTCAAAATTCAGATTTTGCTGGGGGAAGCCACGGCCATCCTTGTAATACAAAGATGGCTCGAGTCCACCAGACCAGGAGCGGTTTATTCAGAGCGGCTCTACTTTCCGGCTCATAGAGGGGGCCCCGAACAGAGATCCTCACACACATGGACAGAGGTTGTCTTCATGAGACCACACTTTAAGTGTTCCAGACCATTTAACAATTTCTAAAAATTATTAAGTCTCAACATGGTTTTGTCTTCTTGGCACCTACTCTATGGTTACTACATCCCAAGAGGAAAGCAAAGGGGAAGCTTTCTATATAATTTTGTACTCAAATTTCATTTCGCCTATAGCTCTGAAGATAAAACACTCACGACTTTCAATTAATTTTGCATAATTAATGTCCTGTTCCCAACATCTATACACATTCATGAATTGACAGTGATATGAACTCTAATCTCTGGACAAGTTGCTTTTGCTAATTATTGAACTCACAGCCCCCCCAACACCCCCCACACCCCAACCGTCGTCCCTTATGATAATGTAATTGTTACAAAGAAAATTATCCTGGAACATTGTAACCTTGTACGTCGTTCAATTGATTCCTTCTCTATTCTCTGAACCAAAGTACTTCACTACGTGACCCAGATAACAATGTCTAGTGGGGGAACAGAAAATATAAATGGAAATGAAGGAAAGTAATCTTTATCTGGGAGTGTTATTGTATAAGTTATGGAGCAGGCCCAGAGGACAGCACATTCAGAAATAAAATAAGAAAAAAAGTCATTAGGAGATGTATTGTACGCGCTGGCATTTTTCATGTACATACACAATTCCAGATTTCGTTATTTTACAGCCGGTTCAGATTAGCATTAAATGAAGCTCTCAGAAACCTGGGAATGTTACTTTGATTCCTTGCAAGGGCAAAGAAATGTGTGCAGGTTTAAAGACGAGAATGCTGAACTGGGAAAATCCTAAAATAGTGTGAAGCCGAAATAATATTTGCATTTAAAAGCAATTCAGCTAAGTCATTTTTTCTCTGACTGGTCAAATCTTTCGTTAACCCTTCGGCTACTAGGGATTGCCCTCACCCAAATACTAGTAATGATTGGATTTTCATTGGTAGAAGTCAGTTGTATCCAAAGAGGCAGTTAACCTGACTGATGGTCTGGCAGCCAAATGTCAGATATTGCCTTCATTTAGTCATGCTCTCGGGGCATGTATATATATATTCCTATTGTGTTCTCAAAGTGTCTAAGAGATCTTGTTAGTCTTGATTTAAAGGGGTCATACACTTTAAGAAAAAGGTGCCTCCGAGGCAGCAATCAGAATAGAGTGCACATTTCTAATATATACTAGATCCCATTTCTGCTTCCCTACACGGATAATGGGGTTTGTAGAGACGAAGGCAGCAACAATCAAATGTAGGAGAGTATAGTAGAGTACGTCTGTAGAGTATGTTGATCTAGGAGATGAAGGATCTCCCATTTAGCTAAAATGTCGATCTTCATCCAGTGAAGTCTTTGAAACTTTACGGATTAACCCTTTCAGGTGTACCATGTGAACACCAACATCTACAAACGACATCAGATACTCTATTATAGAGCCACGGTATGACAAAAGAACATATAAAACTTCAGCTATTCAGCCAGAGAGATTTGCTGGAGGAGGAATTTTTAGTAGCTGGACCATTTGACCAACATTTGGGATGGTTACTGGCAATATGAGTAAAAGCTGTTCAAACTGGGCATCCACCATAAAAGGAACCACATCGCAGAAGGAAGAGAAAAAAAAACAGGCACCCTCTTAAAACATAAATTAACGTGACTGCACAGGATAACATTACCAGTTCTTTTTCACTGTCGTTGTCTTTAATGTAGGTCTTCTCTTTCTCTTCATCATTTTTAGTCCAGCTGTAAGATACCATGTAGTTCATGATTGGAGGGTGGTAAACAAAGGCTGGCTTTTTCCAAGAAACAACTAATGCCGACTTGTTGACTGGTTGCACGGTCATGCTGACCGGTGGGGAGCTGCAGACTAAAAGACAAAATGCGTGGTTACTCTCTGTAATTTAATGAAGAAAATTTCAAATATACATTGAGCTATATATCAATCTGAGCCAGTTACCTAGAAGGTTCCATAGAAGGATGTAACATTTAAACAATGCCATTTTACAAATCTGAGCCTAAAGATGGTATATGGCACCTGGCAATAGGTGAAACCATTTTAGAGTAAGAACAGATCAACAGAGGCATGGTAACAATTGGTGTGATACAACTTTTAAATTTAACATACGTGTAACGTGAGATAGAAGGTATCTCATGAAGTCTCGAAAAGACTCCATGACCATACGAGGTGAGGGAGAAAGTAGGAAGGGTTCAAAAGGAAACGTCTTCTAGACTTTCTAGAAAGCTAAAGAGTGTATATGTTCTTACACAACTAACAGAACAAAAAAAGAACACATTTGGTGTTGGGGGGACCTGCTGTTGGTACGTTGGTACAGAAGGAACCTCAGGAAGCTTATGGTGCACCAAGAGCATCATCCGAGAACAGGGTACTGCAACAATGTTAGAGTTTGTGGGATATAAATAAACTTCAGTCAAAAATGATTTTTTTTTATCTATTTGGAGTGTTCTATTGTAACGAATTAGTCATAACAGGATGACTGTATCGATAAAGTTGCCCTATTGAGAATTGGATGGTCTTGTGATGAAGATTTAATGAAGACCTGGACCTTTACAAGCACTGTCTGCAAAAAACCTACATCTAAATATCAATCGTGATATCCGTCTCCCCAAGTTGATGGTCATTGGCTCCAGTGCCCTTGTTGAAACATGATGTATAACTGAAGAGACAAATATACCTATTATTTTTTGATATCTAAAGGCATGGATGAGTTCTTTAGAAAAAAAGTCATCAGTTAGATGACAAGTGATGTCAGATATTGACAAAGATAAAGGATATGCCTCGAAGCTACTAATATAGTACTTCGGTATTCGGTAATGAAGCAAGTGCCAAAAAAAATCTAGTAAAAGTTATTACCATTTCAAAATTACTTTGAGGGGGGGGGGTTATGTTGGGGCTTCAGGTATGCACATTATTAACGATCATGTTGAGACATTACATCCTTGACTGGTTGCAGAATATTCTCTGACGTTTAGCCATCACTGGCTCGTTCCTCGATTGAGCATCTTGTCTTCAAATTTTATTACTCAAATACATCAATTTCATGAGACAAAGTGACAAATGGCAAAGAACTACACCACAATCTGATCCTGACCACAAGAATGAATGAATCAGACTTTGGGACCTTCTCATTCCCCTGAACCCCTCCCGGCAAACCCTTTCGTATGCTCTAGTAGCCTCTGACAGTTTGATAGGAGATTCAGGCTCATGTATTAAAACCATCAGTTTCACAAATGATCAGCTCCTGCAAACACGAGTCAAACCAAATCTCCACGTCTCACAATCTGTCCCTACGCTTTCACGCCTCCATCTCCTACAACGTATGGTGACCAAGAATTGAACTCATTTTGAACCTTTTTTAAGTTCGAGGACTTAAATCATGTAAGACTACTTTATATTAATCTTCCTGACTATATACTGTTTTTTTTGTTGTTTTTTTAGTTATAATAGACAGGAATTTACTATGAAAAAAAAATAAATCTTAAAATTTACAATCCCGTGATAATTTTGATAACAGATACACGGATTATCATCCGAAAGGCGTGTTGTCTGCCGAATGATCTGTCTATTTGTCTAAAGGACAGATTCCTTTGCATTACAGCAACTAAAAGGGAATTTCCATAGCCTAGCCCTATCTCTTACCTCTCTGGCCTAAAGGCTGTTTATGGTAACATATTGTAAAACACTTTCAGTGTTATTTTAGATGCCCAAATATACCCCAGCCTGTCCAGATGAGGTTCCACAATAACAGACAAATTTTAATTTGGTCATCAACTGCAAGCTTCTGTCTTCTACTCTGTAATTTTGCGTCATCCTCAATTAGGTCGTCTAATAAGCTTTCCCCAAAACCCCATATATTGTATTGTAAAAGAACTATGGATAGCTGGAAAGAAAAGGGTACAAGTGACCCCACCATGGATGCTAAGGAACTAAACAGCCGTACCCGATTCAAACAGCATAATAAAAACATAATTCTAGAAAATAAATAAAATAAAATTCAAAAATAAAGGGTTACAGTGCCTTTAATTCTAACGTAGAAGGTGTTTGAAGCTATAAACGATTGGATAAATGAAGATATTGCTCTCCTGTCCAGAATCAGACACTTCACCAAGGGAAATTCAAGGTTTATGATGAATATTTTCCCTGCCTCTCTCGAGGTTTGCGTCTATCGGCAGAGAACGTCTTAGAAGAAAGCTACACAGGATTCAGTAAGACGTGTGGCTGCTGAGCACACAGCATTTCCTCGAGGTCATCCACCTAATCATATTTGAAATTCAACAGTACAAAAAAATACTGATCAAATCAACTCAACGTCCATAAATTATTAACATTTATTGACATTTCAGGTCATTATGGAAGAATACGGCCGATTCATAATATATGAGCATAACGTACACTATTATTTATCTAATGAATAAACCGCTACGGCCTGCTCTTCACTGTACCGGATCAAGATATATTACGCTTAACCAACGTGATGGTGACATTCTCTCGACGCGTGGATAACAGGCCGTGTTTAGAGCAGTCGTGCAGGTCTCACTGGCTGGGTAATCACATACTCTTGACACGTCAGTGCTGAGCATTTGCACGTTTTAGCATACTAAGCAAGCATTTGATGAAGAGCGTGCCGACTTCATACATGGCTTGCATAGACAAGATGTGGAGACACTAGGAAAACAAGTTATTTGTTTACTAGCTCAGGTCACGCTATACAGCAAACATGCATACTGATGTCGTACATAATCCGCTGAACTGCATGAGCGAAATTGAAATCAATATTTTCGAGAGTATGCTATACTAATTTTTTTATACAGTGTGTATATGTAGTGCATATAATATAAAAATATTCACGCCCCTTGGGCTTTTCCATATTTTATTTTGTGAATGCTCTATATATAACTGATCTATATCTATTGCCGTTATTGACCCCCAAAAATATTCAAATGCATAAATATGCACCCAATTCAAGTCCGTGTATAGCAGAGGTGGTTTCATCGCCAATTAGTCTTGAATCTGTGAAAATTGGATCATATTAACCAGCCACATGTAGACACTGGCTTAAGGCCTTATTCACACGACAGTGATAAACGGCCGTGTGAGGGCCGTCACACGGCCATTTTCAGAACAACGATGTTCTATGGGTGTATTAACACAGCCGTTTTTTTAATGGCCCGTGAATAATGGCTGTCAAAAACTAGGACATGTCCTATTTTTGGCCGTTTCAACGGCCGGACGGCCCCCATAGAAGTCAATGGATCCGTTTTTATCGGCAGTCAATACATGTAACAATCGTTAAAAATGGATCTGTGACATGGGGATGTGCAAGGGAACTACTCGGGCTGTGTGGCGTCCCCTACAGGGAGGCTGCGTGGCGTCCTCCACAGGGAGGCTGCGTGGCGTCCTCCACAGGGAGGCTGCGTGGCGTCCTCCACAGGGAGGCTGCGTGGCGTCCTCCACAGGGAGGCTGCGTGGGGTCCTCTACAGGGAGGCTGCGTGGGGTCCTCTACAGGGAGGCTGCGAGGCGTCCCCTACAGGGAGGCTGCGTGGAGTCCCCTACAGGGAGGTGTGTGGCGTCCCCTACAGGGAGGTGTGTGGCGTCCTCTACAGGGAGGTGTGTGGCATCCTCTACAGGGACGTGTGTGGCATCCTCTACAGGGACGTGTGTGGCGTCATCTACAGGGAGGCTGTAAATCGTGTCTAGGTGAACATGTGACCTTCCTTTGGGTGTTTTCAGGGGGTTGGGACAAAAAAAGCCTGACCAATGAAATTCATCAGGTTTTTTTTAACGGCCATGAAAAACTGATGCAAAACGGATCTCAAACAGCCTTTAAAAACGGACAGACGGACTGGAAATTGGTGAAAATTTAGAGACACACTGATGCAAAACGGCCATGAAAAACTCACAGTTGATCAGTTTTTAATGGACATTTTTTTTTTTTCACTGTCGTGTGAATGTAGCCTAAAGGGGGTGACTAATTATGCAATCAAATGTTGTGTTTAATTGTAGATCATCTTGAAGACATTTGTTTTCACATTTCAAAGAATCGAACATTGATCACTATAGTGTTCTAGGTTAATCCAAATCAAGCGTAGTAGAAACGGAGAAAGTCCAACTTTGGCACAACAATACAGATGCTACATCGTGGCTACAAAAAAAAGACTAAAATGTGTCCGTTTTCTTAGGCGGCTGTGGTAAACAATTGCAACAAACAGATACAATCTTAATAGGGAACTAAACGTTCAGCAAACTTCTGACATGTCATAGTGACACGTCAGAAGTTTTGATTGCAGGGGGTCAAAGCACGGAGACCCCCACCAATTGCTAAAACGAAGCGGCAGAAGTGCTGCTCGTGTGAGCTGCTTAGTTTCTGTTCGGCTTTGTCCGGAAACCAATGTAGCAGTGTACGGACTCAACAGAAAGTCTATGAGCCCGTACACCGCTACATCGGTTTTCTGCAAAAAAAACAAACAGAAACGAAGCGGATCACACGAGCTCTTCTGCGGCTTTGTTTTACCGATTGGTGGGGGTCTCAGTGCTCGGACCACCAACCATCAAAACTTCTGACATGTCACTATAACACGTCAGAAGCGTGTTGAACGTTTAGCTACACTTTAAGAAATGCCATTCACACAGTGCAGTTGACAACCATATGGAACTCGGGGCATGCGGTGTCTTCTTTATCCCTATTGGTTACGTTTATGATGTGGTTTTCCCGTTCGACTTCCATGGGGAATGCTGCATTTAAAATTAAACATCTGTGGTTTTTACATGCAGAACGACACGGTTTCCCATTGAGACAGAGCTAGGAAAAAGTTCCTTAGGCTAGGGCTACATGGTGACTTAGCACAGCCAAGGATCGATGTGTGATCACAGTGTCGTACTGCCGGAGTCAAAGTAATGTATATGAATGTAGGTGCGTTGCGACACACACGTAGCTGCGAGGGCAAGTAAAAGTTGCAAGAGACCCAAAAAGTTCGGCTTTCTTGCGATGGTCACTGCAACTTGCGGGACGTAACATGGCCACAATCACTTCCATTATTGCGACGTATTCAGCATGACACAGCTATTTTTGGACGCACGACCTGTGTCGCAGCCAAAGTCGCCGTGTAGCCCTAGCCATAATCTGCTTCTTTGAAAAAACAAAACAATGTGTATTATTGCAGTGCAGCCCTGGTGCTGTTATCTGCAACAGAATGTAGCATAAAGTCAAAAAGTTCAAGGACGTGAATACTTTTTATAGGCATTGTATTAAAGTGAACCTAAACAAATTTCATAAAGCAGCGTTGTTGCTGGAATTTCTCTCCTCAGTAGTGGGAGCAGTTCAGTACAATGTCGATGTTGTAGATTTATAAATGCATCTCTATTAATAGCAGTTACTAAAACAACCTAATAAAGTAAGAAAAATGGAAGAGATGACTCCTGCCCTTCTGTCTAAATCACTATAGCAGGTATCTTATTTAAAGGGATTAGTTAAATTACCTCATTCTATGCTAGGATTTATGCGATTAATCCATGGGAAAGTAAAACCATTACTAGCCGTCCTATATTGCAATGTAAAGCACGTACAATAGAAAAAAGACACACACGTGTGTGTGTGTGTGTGTGTGTGTGTGTGTGTGTGTGTGTGTGTCTTGCAGGCAACCACTGTCAACCTATGTACACCTAAAACTTCAGTTAAAAGAATCATTTTGGGCAATGCAAATACACTTGTACTACTGCAGGGCCTTAGGGGGCGGTATATGACAGAGTGATTCTATCTCTGGTGCGCTTGAAATCCCTGTGTCAGGCCCCTCCCCTTTAAGTCCTGCACTAGACAGAACAGTAAATTAGTTGTGCCTGAAGTGTTCCTTTAAGCAGATGGTACCACTGTTATGTATAATGTAATCTAAAAATAAAAGTATTACGTGGTATTGTGAAGAGGTGAGTCAAAATCAAGAACACCCCCTATTAACTTGAAGTTGTATTTAAGGTGGTGCTGAGTAACAGACTTGAATAAAAGGGTTGGCTGATTTAAGACAGCCATTTGTAAACCCTGTATTAAGGAATTTGAAGTTAACAGATCGGATCACCTGTTTAGGACACGCTTATTTGCCAGAGTAAAGCTGCTACAAAGACTGTCTCTCAATCTGGAGAAAACGGTACATTACACCGACAGTCCATGGATTTCAATGGGAACTGTGTAATGCTTCATTTCACCTGTGGCGGCACTGCAGGGATATTTTCCATTTGCTGCCAAGTCACCTCACCGATTACATCTGATCGCCGGGGGCCACAGCTGCTTGAGATCCTGTGGTCATCTCATTGTCAGGGGACCCGTGTCACAAGAAGAGATTTTGCAGAGTGGAAAATTATAATTAAAGGTGTTAACGGCAAAATACAGAATTTGTGAAATCCGTTTTCTTGGACCACCACCAATTTTGAAAACAAAGGTATTACTGCAGTCAAGAATGTGTGAACCCCTTTGACAGTATGGTGTTTTATGTAAAGGTTTATAAAGTTTTGTTCATTTCCAGGAACAATAACTTCTCAGCTGTGCCAAAAGGGTTTGGATGGCCAACATGTTTCATTTCTTTTTTCAGGACCATTTATCTAGAAATCACGAACAGCCAACATATTTACAGACAAATTGGAAAACCAAAATCAATGAAGTGATATAGGCAGATCGCATAGAATAGGTCCAGGTTTACATACTCCACTAATATGATCTTTTAACATATGTGTAGGCCTCCCAACATTTATTGCACCTCCATCATCATAGGTGACGGAGGGAGCAGTGAATGCCATAAAAAAAACCTCTGGTTGATACATTACTAGTCACAATATAAACAGTATTTTAGGGAACGCATCACCTAAAAAAAAAATTAAAGTAATTAAAGCCAAATACAGATATATATTTTTTTTTTTCTAATCTTTTTTTTATTGTAGATTTTTCTTATTTTATTTTCTGTACATTATTATGGGGGCAGTCATCTTGCCTGAGTTGGTGCTAACAGCATTTAGAGATATGCTTTACAGCAGCTACATGGACCATATGAAACAATAGTCTGGAGATGACCTATTGACTTCTATGGGAGAGTTTTCTAGGCATGATCTGTGACCTGTGGGGAGGTCATTGTGCAGGGAGGGGGAGGAGGGGAGCTGTGTACATCACCTATTGTTAATGGTGGATACTGTGTTATTTTTATAGAGGTGTTACCTTTTATTGTAATCCTGCTTGTGGTGATAATAAGATGACTGCCGAGAAGTGATCTCCACAGAACAGGAAGGGTCAGTCTATTATAGGGCTCCGTTGCAGTGTTTGGATTATTTTTCATTTACAGATTTAGCAATGTTTATATTGACTTTTAACACATTAAATACACAGTGACAAGAAATTTAACTTTACTTTTTCAGTGGCTTTTGTTGTGTGATATCACACTGCAGCAAGTTATCCAAGTCAAGTTAAACTTCGCTACATCCATTATATAAAAAATAAAAACAAAATTTCTTTAAAATATGCTTAACATAAAAACTTGATTAAACAATAGGTCATCTTCTGATGACACATTCCCTTTAAAGAGGATCTGTCACTAGCTTAGTAATGCCTATTCTCCAAGCTAATCTAATGTGCGCTGTCACACAGATAATGATAGAGAGAATTGTGTCCCACACAACGATTGTTTTAGAAGTTATGAGCTTTTTCCCAAATATGCAAATGAGGCTATACTAGACAAGTGGGTGTCAACACCAGCGATTCTCCTGAGGTGGAGCCTCCTCACAGCCTGAAGCTGCTTCACACAGTGTGAGAGATTGAGGCTGGAGGGAAGGGGGATCACTTAAAACTCATATTGCCGGCTATAGACCACCTAGAACATGATCATCCTGTGTTGCTGGGCAGGGAAGAGAACTGTATGACACTGATTGGACAGCGTCATACAGAAAACATTACACCGCCCAGAGTGAAAAGAAAGTCACCTCCCATTTGGCAAGTATTGCAAACAAATGACACTGTAGTTATCAGCATCATAGGCCTATTAGATTAATTAGGAGATAGAGCATTAATAAACTAGTAACAGATCCTCTTTAAGACAGACAGTGTCCATTTATTTGCATTTGCTGGGCAGTTACTTACAATATTTTGTTCACGATTATCAGCCGTTTTAGGTTCGGAAGATTCTGACTGTCGTGTTCTTGAAAATAATTAGTCTAGAAATATGTCCGCCCCCATGATGTGTACTTAATTTCCCTCATCTCCAGTTCTGATAACCTCTAGAAACGTTTACATACATATTTGTGATTGGTGGTAGCAGCTCTTTCTATATGCTGCACTTTAACAAGCTGTGGGCGTTAGGTGTAATGGCCCTTTAAATTCTGGGATCAATAAAAGAGCAATATGTGGCTGAGAAATAGAAGTTACTCCTGTTTACAAGAGTCAGATGGGTTAAATGAGAACCTCTCTCTATATTTCCCAAACTTCTTCCCAGATCTTGTGTTTTCCGTGCCCTCTCTGTGAACCACGTCTGGTATTTATGCGGCTTCTACAAGTTATCGGGGCCTTTGATATATTTTGCTCGAGGAAATTGTAGAAACTGAAGCATGGGATCAACTTCCCAAAATGAACTTGACGCAGACACCCAAAAGGGACAGAGCATGAAGCGTTATGTCACCGCTCTCGGTGAGAGACACAGAACGCAACCTTATGAAGAGGTGATTGATGGCACCCTGGCAATAACGCTACTATGAGATATGGTTTCATTTATGATGTCAGGCTGGGTGAAATAGTGAATGTGAACTAAATTGCCTCTCTTGAATAGCGCTGTACCTTTGACTTCAGATCAATAGTTGGAACATTGCCTTTGCTGGGAAACATGTTGAAAAAAACCTCTTGTCTTGTGTAAATGACATCGAAGGGACCAAGGCTGCTAAATTGACTATTATGTTGGATTAACCTAGTGCACTAAATAGGGGAAACATTAACATCCTAGGTGCGAGCTGAAATATCCCATTTATTGATCGGAAATCAAACTGCTTTAGACTCAAACTTCGGGACATTACATCTACTGCAATGGCTGCAGAAACCATGACAAATACAATATTAATAGTTGCAACACGGACAGTGGGCAAGGGAGACACAGTCTGGCTCATGCACATTAACACATTGCGGTTAAAAGCATCAGCCAGATCATACGCTTCAGTTCATACGGTTAGGAAATAGGGAAAAAAGCGAAAGCACCATACCAATTTTTTTTTGGACAAATTTAGTTAGATTTTAACATTTAAAACGTACATTCAGCTTTAAAAGAATACTCCAGACAAAACTGATACACCGGCAGTGCAGGACACGGGGATTCCGGCAGTGCAGGACACGGGGATTCAAAAAACACCAAAGAGAATTCCAGTGTCATGTACTAGGCATATCACAGTGCATCAGTTTTGCCCGGAGTGCTCCTTTACACAGTACAGTAATGTAGGAAAAACATTCTTCCCCAATGCATCATAGCATTTGCTATAAGATCTTAAAGTGAATGGCTGCCTTTATCGCATTTATTGCCAGGAGTTTTTGGACACCTCCGGTAGCCAAGACAATTTTCACACTTTTGACACATATATAAAACTTAAATTATAAAACAAAAAATAATACTAAACCCCCTTAACTATATAGTTTCTGAAATTAGACATCTGGCCGTGCCACTCAGCAATTTATACGCATAGGCACAGTCATGCAATTTTGTGTCAAAGTGCAATTTTTTATAAAACATGCATAAGCTGTATATTTGTATCAAAGTGCAGCAGTGTGGCCGAGAAGAAAGTTAGATGCACCACACATCTAAAAATAAAAGTATACTGTGTGCAGAGTTCATAAATACCTACGTCTACATGAACATATCTTCATAAAATCACCAGAATTGGAGACCAAAAATCAGATTTTTAGATGGAATTAAAAAAAAAAAAAAAAAAAAAGGAACAACCTATAAAATACAGAGATAACACACTTTAAAGAGGCTCTGTCACCAGATTATAAATGCCCAATCTCCTACATAATCTGATCGGCGCTGTAATGTAGATAACAGCAGTGGTTTTTATTTTGAAAAACGATCATTTTTTAGCAAGTTATGAACAATTTTAGATTTATGCTAATTTGTTTATAATTGCCCAACTGGGCGTGTTTTTACTTTTTACCAACTGGGTGTTGTAAAAAAGTGTATGAGGCTGACCAATCAGCGACCAATCAGCGTCATACACTTCTCATTGTTCCAGCCCAGCTTCTTTCACTGCACAATCACACTGTGCTGTGGATCATGTTGGGCTGGAACAATGAGAAGTGTATGAGGCTGATTAGCCACTGATTGGTGACTGATTGTTCAGCCTCATACACTTCTTTACAACACCCACTTGGTTAAAAGTAAAAACACGCCCAGTTGGTTTTTAAGAAACGAATTAGCATAAATCTAAAATTGCTCATAACTTGCTCAAAAATGATCGTTTTTCAAAATAAAAACCACTGTTGTTATCTACATTACAGCGCCGATCAGATTATGTAGGAGATAGGGCACTTATAATCTGGTGACAGAGCCTCTTTAAAAACAGCATGATGATTGCAAAAACGAAAAAAAAAACAGCAAAAAATACCATATACATCTACAAGAGCTTGTGCTCTGGAAAACGCTGAAACATAGTCTAAGCAATATTTGGCTATTGACCACAAAACATGTTAAATATATATGCTAGCAAACAGCTACTATGATACAAAAATCTGTATTTTTTGAGAGGGCGCAGCACACCATGTAAAAATACAACTTACAATAATTTATACCTTCATGCAACATTGCATCAAACAATGGATAAGAAAAATGTGCCAAAAGATTCTACTTTGTGACCAAAACACACTCAAGCAGACGCCTTGGGCACACAAAACATACTCCGCAAAGAACTGTAAGATGCAATATTATTTTGCTTTCAAACAAGACCTGGATTGCAGCTCTAGCTGCAACCTAGCCCACATTAGTCATTAGTAGCAGGAACATAGGAGATATATCCTTGCCTACTAAAGTGCCTTCCTGCCAGGACGTATGAGAGACACCCTTGACATGGAAAAGGTTCAACTCTATTATGTTTTTAGGTCTTAATATATCTTTATAGTGGTCAGAGCTCAATTTTTCTGATACAAATCCACTGCAAAACAGGAAACCCTCCAAACATGGCGAGAGAACACAAAGTCTGCAGGTGTTGTCCTGGACTCTAACCTTTGTGCTTTTTTCTGAAAAGCCTATTCTTATAAGAATCCTACTATTATAAGAATATTTAACAGTCCTGACCTATGAAATAAACAACTGTGAATTATCACATTTGGCATGCTATGGCGTCATAAACTGGAGAAAAATACTAATAGAATGGCATAAAAAACAAACAATATAAGGCTGCATGCACACTACCGTGTTTTTCACGGATCCGTGTGGGGGTTGTGGGACTGTACTACAAAACTCAGAGCAGGTCCTATTATTGTCCGTGTATGCAGCTCGTTCTCAGGCATCAAAGTCTATGGCGGCATAAAAACCACAGACAGCACACTGATGCCATCCGTGTGCTGTCCGTATGTTGTGTTTTGCGGATCAGTTGCTAAGCGATGGGGATCATGTGACCTTCTCAGGGGTTTAAGACAAGCTATTGACAATTTCCTGCATTGCCTTTTTTTGGGGGATTGGTGAATACGGATGACATACGAATGCAATACAGACCTACGGAACGGATGTGGAGGACGCACTGATGACACATGGACCGTAAAAACAGACAGCGGATCCATTGTTTACGTGTCGCAAAATACACACTGTTCTGTGCATGTAGCCTAACAAAACCAAGCAAAGAAAACCAAGCGTCCCAGTACTAAGCTTCTACATGCCAGGAACTGCCACAGAAAAACACAGAGCTTACGGTAACCCAGGTAAAGGCTTTACACCATGGCAAAACAGAGGAAATAAATGTATCACCCATTCACCTTAAAAGCCTCCAGCAAATAGGAGGTTAAACGGAATGTGGAATCAAGCTCAGGATACAGATTTTATGAGTCCGGAAGGTATAAGGTCAGAAGTATAGTAAATGCTCATAATTGCCAAAGTCTCTGGGATTTTTTTGCCAGTTTCAGGTGGAGTTTACATGTTTGGCTTGAAGGAGATCTTACGGAAAAGGTCAGAGCATGCCCAGTCTTGTAATATAGCACAAACCCTGCACCAGAACAAATTGGTGGCCTCCAGGCTCCACTCAGAATCACTAGGAGTAGACAGTATACGCGCACATTACTCTATCAATTGATAAATGACAAGAAAAATAAATATTGTGGTTGAGTATTGTAAATTGAGAAGGGTAAAATTCCACAATATATTAAATGTCCCTTTAAAGAAAAATTCCTCAAAAATGAACATGCCACAAACATAAGTCCTTAGTGGTCAAATACTTTCCAACATTTAAATCCCAACTCAAGAGACATTTGTAAAACCCATCCTGTTCTGCCCACGAAAACGACCAGAGGCGTCTACTTTAACGCAAAATTTGCAGTATGTTGTGGCTTGTCCAATGGGGTAAAGATTTAAATAAGCCACCTTTAAACTCTTGTAGTTAGTGGTTGCCCAGCTTTCCGAGAAATCTAAAAGGACAAATCTACCTAGTGAAAAGTGTTCTCTGCTTTGGACAATCCCTACTTGTAGAAGTGTCACTTGACAATACATCGATCACAAAATGTCTAACTGTTGGCATCCTCAGTGATCACCAGTAATCTGTGAGGAAACCTGGTTGTAAGTGTTTAATTACCCTGCAGCGCCACCAGAGGGGAAACTAAGTTTTACACCTTGCCTATTTGAATCATTTGTGCAAATCAGGACAGGACAGTTAGAACGAGAAAAGCTCTTTGTAACCGTTCTCCATCCTGTACAAGAGGTGAGGAACCTGAACAGGGGAACCCCCTCTATTACCTCCAAATTCCCCAATAGGGTCAATGAAAATGGGTTTTCTAAACTGAACAACCTCTTTAAGCAAAGATATGGGAACAGGGAATTTCTCATTACAAAGCCATCAGAAGTCTTAGAGAGCTTGATGACAATCCCTGTAAATAATATGATTATAGATATACGTACGTACGTACGTACGTACGTACGTACGTACGTACAGACCCCTTTGGGCCCATTTTGCTGTGGTCTGCAACATCTCTTCTTAGGGACCAAATTAGTATAGAGCGTAATTAAACAAATTGAGCACATGGTGTGCTTCTTTCAATTCAGTTTGTAAGGTAACCCATATAGTTCCCTCTATAGTGCCAGCAGATTACATAAAACCATCCCGTGTCTCACAATCGTGCTCCCAGACACATATTAGGGCCGATTTCATAGGAAGCCAATTATTAAGTAAATTTTTGACGTTTGGAAGGAAACCACGTAAGTAGGGGAAGAACATAGAAGAGTCCCTACAGACGTTGCCCCTGGTAGGTCTCTAAACCAGGTCCGAAAACAAAGTAAGCTCCAAGTGTACATATGTATGTGGATCAATAGTACCAATTACCAACATAAAATATAGAGATTAAAGTCATCTATTTGAGGTTCATTACGGGAAAGACAATTCCTTGTCACAAACAGGTTGTATTTTTCTTTTAATTCACATGAACAGGCAGAAACCATCAATGCGCTTGTAATAATTACAGCTATTGGCACACGTGTATAAACGATTTAAGTAACTGGACTAAATGTTATCCTCTCCCTCGGTTCATTATGTAGAAGCCACAGCACAGAAGATGCCAAATAATGTCATAACGACAGAATTGTTGGTTCAGTTCTGGCTACTTTGGCCTGTGAACACCTGAAGGATCCTGGGATGCTGCACAAAAAGTGCTTTGATCTCCCTTTCAGATGCAGAAATGTAATTGTAATGGAATTGGCCGGGACTTAGGAAACATGGACCAAATGCAATGAGCTTAGAAATGCAACTCGGGTGTGCAATTCAAAGGATATTTTAACTCAAATTAGAAACATTCCGCAAATTATGGAAAAAAAAAACTTGACTATATATATAAACTATTGATATGTAGGCACATCTGCTGCCGTTTAAGAATACAGTATGTACCATGAACGGAGGACCTTCGGAGTAATTTAAAATAGCATTCTGCTGGAGTGGAATATTAGAGGGGACGGGACTAGGGGCCCATGCACATTGTCATTATACAGATATGTGTTGTAAAGATCCATAATCAAAAGCCATGCTCTGCTATGGGCCCATGCTGTACCTCAATGTGCTTCCAATTTTATACGGAGGCTCACATGTTCGTGGCATGTTCAGAATAATGCTGCATGCCGGATAAGGACTGTCATCTCCCCTCAAAGTACTCCTTCCCGAGAGGCACCCTTCAGCAGCATACAGCGTACCTACAGGGCCATAATTTATGTGTGCCGCAGTGCAGGGCCATAAATGTAGCTTTTTTTTCTTTGTGGAGCGGCATGGACATGGGCACGATGCGGCCAACCACTGCACTGGCACCACGTTCGGCGTGGCTGTCAAAATAGCCTGTTAATGGTCGTTATGGGTAAAAAGGCCCTTTATTTTCAAAATCATGCAGCCATAAAGGGTGTGTTAATAAATGGGCACATGATTTTGCAGGTAAAGGGCGAACACACCCGCAATAACACGCAGCTATTAACAGACTAATTGACAGCTGCGACGAGAACGATGTAGGTGCGGTTGTTTGTCGCTTCGCGGCCTCATCAGTCCCTCCACGTGTGGTTTTACCCTTAGTCTTGCTTGGTCCCCACTGCAGACAGAGCAGTTGTGGAATATTGCCAACAAGAAAAAAAAAGTAGCCATGTCTTTCACCAGAACTCTTGTTGCCATGACACAGCCTGGACACCGACACGGATTTTCTGACTGGTGCGACTAGTGGGTCAAGAATTGTGATGTTGTAGAAGGTGATCTTTCCTTAATCACGAGTAATTATATTTAAAAGGTAACTAAACTTTCAGAAAACTTCTGACATGTCAGAATTTTGATCGGTGGATGTCCGAGCACGGAGATCCCCACGGATCGCTAAAATGAAGCGGTAGAAGCGCTCGGGTGAGCTCTGAGCCGCTTGGTTTCTGATCGGCTTTTCTCGGAAAGCCGATGTAACAGTGTACAAACTCAATAGAAAGACTATGAGCCTGTACACCGTTACTGTGGCTTTCCAAGTAAAGCCTATCAGAAATTAAGCGGCTTAGCACTCACCCGAGAGCTTCTCCCGCTTTGTTTTAGCGATTGATGGTGGTCTTAGTGCTCGGACACCCACCGATCAAAACTTCTGACATGTCACTAAGGCACGTCAGATGTTTTCTGAAAGTTTGGTTACCCTTTAAAACACATAATAAGACACAGTACATAGAAGTAGCATGCAAGCCCTTCACAATAAATATAACAGCTGCCTTTCTATATGAGAAGGTAAGTGAATTTCCAAAACATGGGTATATCAACCCGGTACTAAAATTGGGTAACCAAACAGAAATTTGCACATTTTACCCACAATTCTCTTAGAGATGTTATTTTAGTCATTCCTTGGCTCAGTGGGATAATGTTGCTTGAAATAGAAACGATATACCCGCTGTTGTAAGACGACTCGTAACGGCATTTTAATTAAACACCTGTCTTTCCGAGTTCAATTCTAACTGAGAAAGAACTTACTATCAGGTTAAAACATGTGAAATACGTTACCTTTAGACGCTTCCGTACCAAAAAGATTGTCCAAGTCGTCAGACATGTCTTGGCTCCAAGCGTCTTTCACAGCAGACTTATACACGACCCTGTCATTTAGCGGCTGTTTTGGTCTGAAGTTGTTCCTCAAATAATCCACGGACTTGACATGGTCCTGCTGCTCCGTGGTAAATATGGAATAGAAAGCTTCCAGCTGAAACCACAAATTACATACAAGAGTTAACGACCCTTTATATACAAACTGGTTTATTTATGGAGGCTCACCATGACATGGATGATGGGAGGATATGTTTTCTGCTTCCAGTAGCTACATCGAAAACATATCCACCCACTGAAAAGAGTTCCAGATTGATGGAAAAACCAGACAAGTACATGGGTTAAAAAATACTCACAAAAGTAATAAGCCTAAGTGATACTACAGAGGGGACATTATTGAATCCTGCTGAAAGGGGTCAAGGGGGTGGACTTCAGAAGTTTGTCATGCTTTGTTAAGTGAGGGTATACCAACAACGGATTAGTTACGCTAAATATTTCAAGAAGGTATCCAAATTTTTACATTTTATAGCACACACTGCTTTCGCTTTAGACTCAAAAAAAAAATGAATGGTCACTTTGCTACAGTGCAGTGAAATTATTTTGTTTTCATTTAAAGGTCTCAAAAAATTGGATTTAACAAGTTAACAAAACTTGTTGGTATGTCCTTCGAATTTAGCTCTAGTGTAGATGAGAAGGAAGTCATTTAGTGCTCAACCAAAGTATTAAAAAGGTTGTCTTGGAATAATAACACCTGCCTATATGTCCTATTGGGGAATAAGCAGGTCACGGGAGGTCAGCCCGTCCATGGTCGGTCACGGTCATTCTTAATTAAATGGCTGGCAAGTAATGCTACACTTCCCCAGGGGTTATAGAAATCTTCTTGGATTGTTTTTGTAAGACATCAGCTTTAAAAAGGGGTTGTATACTTTTAGTCTAATCTTATCTTGTAGCCAAAATAAACAAATTGGTTTCCCTTTCATGTATTTGAACTGTAAAAGGAAATGCTGTTCGGTTTACTAGGAAGATAATGAATTAACTATACATCTGGAAAAAAATGGATTTGGGTTTTTTTTTGGGCGCAAGAACTAGACCTAATTACAATGTAGGAACCAGATGAATCACAACTTTTCTATGCATGCTCATACTTTCCACCATTTGAACCGCAAATGTTAAGCCCCTCTCTTCCAGGAATGTTCCCCCCCCCCCCCCCAATTTGACCAGAAATGGAATTTTAATGCAAGTTAGCATAAACCTTGCCCCTTTACAATCCAGTTCACTCGACAGCTTGGGACTGTTGGCTAGTATGAATTGTTATAGATGTCAGGTGGTATTTTTATTCCTTCCACCAAAGGTTTTTTATAGTATAAATACTCTATTTAGAATTAATAACGTTTGAATTGTTGATATATACATGTATGCATCCAAGGCTTTACAAAAGGTAACCATATAATTAACATAGAAACCAATAAAGCGACCCCTCGGTATCTGGACAAAATTCTAAATCGGATGGAGTATATGGAAAAATATTACCTGGTTCCCTTCTTCCGAGGGTACCCTCTGTGTTGTCACAAAATGGCCACTCTCGGTTTACGGCTTGGACACAACAGCTCGCGCGAGCGTCTATGGCCAATCCGATAGCAGTGGCAGTGTTTCAGACCTGTAGTATAAGAAGCGCTGCCATCATTTTGGGACAGCACAGAAGGGACTCAAAAAAAGGCAGATCCACGGCAGAGGGGCACAACTGGAGGGCACTAGGTAATATTACTTCATATACACCATTATTATTAAAAACGTCCCGTGAGTGGAGGATCGCTTTAATCCTTCCATTAGGACTGCTTATTTTCATTAAGCAGATATATATATGTAACATTTTAATGTTCTGATCTGTAATAAGCACCTTTGAAACTGGACACATCGGGATAATAACATTACACCCGTTGGCCAATCAATCTTAAGAATGGATTACACTGTGCAATCAATAATGTAGAAGGAACATCTGGCAAATTCACTTTATGTATAGAAAAAAAGATCTGCGGTGTCGTTTTTGCACCTTTCTGTGCTCGCATGATTTGCAATGTGACTCTCAGCCCTCCTTATAGAGCAGCGAGCCAAACAAACAGATGGAGCTGTACAATCATGTAAGAACATGCAGCATTAAAATCTGGCGGCCTGTATACAGGTGATGTGGACACGATGTGAAAACCAGAAACACCAATCTGCCAGTAGGTAGATGAACAGACGTCAGACAATATCTCCACCAGTCAAAAACACTAAACATAAAAATTAATTAAAAAATAACTAAAAAAAACAAAGCAAACACCGAAACACTCAAAGAAATCTGCTAGAGAAACATGAATCTTTCACACGCTGGTTCTATCCAGGTTTCAGCCGGAGTGTAGGAAAGGGTCGGGTCTTACAACACAAAAGGGGATTAGCATTCTTTTACATTACTTTAAATCAGAACAGTAGGGGGAGATTGTGGACAGTTGTTGTACCCTTTAGCACATATTTTAGGAGAGAGAAAAAGTCCTCTGGATAGTCACCATAGAGAGTGCTTAGAACCTGCTTATGTTCCCTATAATTTACTTACGGTGCGAACATGGTCTAGGTTCTCACTTCTCTAGCGGGAAATAAAAGTGTTGCACTGGCATCACAGAGTTACCCAAATTGAATTTTTTGGAAGATTATTATTTTATGGTGGCCCATAACCCATGGAGTCACGTGTGACTTACCTGCTGATAAGAGATCTGAACCGGTCTGCTAAACACAACCCACTCCACAATTTCACTACAGGGAGGTGTTGTTAGGGACCCTGTATACCGGTAAAAACTACCTAAAGATTCCGGCAGCAAATCCCTTAAGATAAACGGATCCAGAAAGGTTTCTTTCTCTGCAAGAGAAGAAAAATAAACATGAGATATTTTCTATTATAAAATTTATATTATTTTGCTTGCTTTAGCCCATCGGATTTCATCACTGTCTTAACCGAGTGCTATACAGATGTCACTACGTTTAATAAATGCAAATATGCAGAGAAATTCGCCACTCTCAGCTGAATAATTTATCTCCCTATGGTATGCTGAGCATTTATATGAAAATAAAGTTAACCCTGCTTACACATATAGAGTATATTTCCATGCTACTGTATTATTTATAATGTATTACAATTAGAACACTAAATATTATAATCTCTTCTACTGACAATTGAGAGAATAATGCATTCACATTGGTCCTTGGTCCCATTGGGGCTCACAATCGAATATCCCAATCTCAAGCAGACATACACACAATGCATAGGAAGCCAATTAACCTAAGCCTCAGTGATTTCCATTTAACAGCTGGATCCATTCCTATTCCAATATTACTACTATATACTTGACTCTCAGTATAAGAGAAAGGCAAGAGAGGCATTTGCCAAGGTATCACAATGACTTCACAAATGGGATCACCAAGAGTACTAACACAGCAATCCTAAAGATCACAAACAAGCTCTCTGATGAAAAAGAATGGAAGAGCTGCCAGAGGACAGCTGTTCCTTCCGTTCAGTGAATGGAACAGCTGTCAGATGACTACTGCTCCACCCAAAAAAAACAAACAATATGCAGTTAAGAAAAAGGATACTACATTATGACAAACTATCTAGTCAAAAATATGGATGGCTACTAACTAAAAAATACTTAGTAAAGTTTCTAGATTTCTTCAGCTCAAAACATTTGATGCAATACAGTAATGTTCAGGACCAAGACACAATACCGAATGTATATATTCAGAGATTTGCAGGAAATCAAACAGACATCTTCAATGAATAACACTGTTCAATTTTTATCTCTGTGAAGGAAACATGACTGCAATAGTAATAGAGCCAGAAGACAGGCTGTAAACTCCTTGTCAGTGAAGGAGCAGAAAGGATAGATAACACATTAACTCAAATAAGCCATTAACTAGAAGAAAAGTCGAAATGTAAGGTAATATAGGACTATGAGGAACACAACATTGTAGATACAATCAAGCAATAGTGAGACACTTAAAGGGCTTGTTCCAACTAGACGACCCTAGAACATATACTAAAAGTGTGCCCCCCTCTAGAAACGTCTTAATTAGCCGGAGCAGAGAGCTGTAGAAAACAGCGGCTCCTGCAATGAAGGATCCAGAAAAATGGTGCAGTATAATATGTGTTGCCAACCACGGCCACCCCAACGTTTCAGAATTTTAGACCATGGCACTTTCTTTCAAGTCGTTGTCTAGTTTTCACACGTCTTTCAAAATATTTAAAAGTACATTTAGAACTAAATATTCATCAACAATTTGTGTCAACATGTTATGTCATCAATATAAGAATGGAATCCTAAAAGTGGTAAAACTGTTCTGCTCTAATACAAGATGTGGATGAGAAATACCAGAGCATTATGGGTAATGCTTTTAATTAGTTATCAAGAAAAATATTCAGTGTGAAAAGTGTTGATTCATTCTGGAGCACTGGATCTTACTATTGACTTTTATATATTTGATATACCGTAGGGAGAAAAAAAAAATTGTAACTAAACGTGTAACTTCTAAACACTAGAAAACACTGTCCCTTAACCCATATATGGAACCTATGGTTGAATAGATTCCCAAAAGATATAGGTCAGCCTTTAAAGTGTAACTAAAAGTCACTATGACATGTCAGAAGTTTGTCAAACGTTTAGTTACCCTCTAAAAATAGTTGTCTTTAGAAAATAGATTTTGATATACATTATTGGGTTATTTTAAGTTAATAGAGGGGGAGCCTCATTTCAGGACACTCATCTCAAAATTAAAGAGCAGCTACACAATTTGGGTCCTGCGCTCTGGAGGACCTATCCTGTTCATGCATTACACACACAGAACAAATATTAATCATAATTGTGTAATGCTTCATTTCCCCTGTGGCGGCACTGCAGGGAAATTGAACACATTTTGCCAGCTTTCCCCACAGATTACATCTGATCACTGAATGTCCCTAGTGATCAACCGAACGTCTAACTTCTAACAAAAAAGGGATTGCCAAAAATGGTCAGTCCCTTTAACAAGGACTTGGGTTTTCGAACTTTAGATTGATACATTGTAGAGAAGCTTCTTACTCCTAAGTAGTATTTCAAACACTTGAAATGGGCACCCTAAGTAGAAACATGTAAATGACTTGTTTTAAACACAACAAAAAAAAAAACACATTTGTAAAACATATTTAATACATACTAATCCGTAACACTGGGTTTTATATCTCATTAAGAGCCATTGTCTAATGTATCGCCCATGTTGTGGTACTCTATAGGAGAATTACAAAGCTCATGTACTAGCAGTAATACAGAGAATGTACAGAAGTGCTCACCATATGCCGACAGTATTATTTTTTAATAATTAATTGTTCATCAAAGTGATAGAAGAACAGGAATGCTAAATTCAAAGTTATTCAAATTCCAGCCATGAATAATGGATGATTTTCATATTAAATACACAGTGTATTAAGCAGTCTACATTTCATTTAATTTTGTCCTCTAGTTTAACTATTTGAGGGAACATAATGAATGATCAATTTGCAAGAATATTACATTGTGGAGGCGGTTTAAAATTCGAGCTATACATTTCACGTCCGTTTTTTGATCATTTGAAAAAAATCTATTGGAAAGGTGCTGAAGGGACTTAAAACTGCTCCGTCCTCAAGGCTATATGGTCCTGCCTCTGTCATAAGACTAAAGTCGATTTACATATTTATCCATTAAAAAGGCATATCGGAGAAGTTCTTACTCTACCAAATTCGTTGGTACAGTAGCAATTTATATGTACTTTTTCTACAGCCAAAAATCAGCCTGAAATGCCGCACTCTAGCATCCCCATATGTTGTAATTTAAGAGTTTTAGAAATAGCTACATACACTAGATCAGTGAAAATAAACTGGCAGCCCTCATGTGCCTGATGTTTGGCCCCCAGGAGTGGGCAACTTCACATGGCATATGTGCCTTCCTGGATAATGATCAGCCATGATATAGTCTCTCCTCTGTTATGGGGGCACTGTGGTATCTTACCCATCTACAAAAGTTGTGATGTGTGTATATTTATGTATCTATGTATGGGCTTTTCACATGCCCCGGAAGATCTGTTTTGGAAAGCGATAACGGACAAAAAAAAATAGCTATGTAAAAAGTCATACATGTGTGTGTGCGCGTGTGGGTGTGTGTGTGTGTGTGTGTGTATGTGTGTGTATGTGTGTGTATGTATGTGTATGTATGTATGTATGTATGTATATGTGGGTTTAATTGAGTTTGGAGATGTAGTTAAGGCTCCCAAAATATTTTGGGTCGACCACCACGGCCTTAGACTCTTCAAATCATAAGGCTAATGCATCTCCCCTCCCCGATCATAAGGCTCCTCGCAAACAGTCAACTTTGAAACATAAGTGATCTAACAATTGTTTTTCTTCAAATGCTATGTACATCTTTGAACTCATCTTTTAAATAAAACAATGTTCAAGGTGATTTTAAGCAACTTTGAAATCGTTTTTTTTTTTTAACGAAAAAATGGCTTTACTTTTTGAGTTACAGCTTTTATGTATCCTGTATACATAGCAGCAGTATTTTGCTGTCAAAGCCGATTTTGTCAGCTCTGCTGGACTGACGGCTCGGCAGAAAGCCAGAAATCCAACTAATAACGATCACATCTATGTTTATGAAGTGATCGTTATTAGCTAGATCCTGCGTCTCTGACCAGCTTTTTGCCGAGCGGTCAGTCCAGCTGACCTGACCGAATTGGCTTTGACGGCAAGATACCACTGTTATGCATATAGGATACATAGAAGCTGTATCTCAAAAAGTAATATTTTTTATAAAAAAAATATATATTTAAAAGTTGGTCAGAATAACCTTATTTTATTGAAAATAAAAAAAAAACTGTTCAAAAAGGTGTACGTAGCCTTTAATAGTTTTCCTATATTTTATGATGCTTCTTTTTCTCCCGATACTCACGTAGCCCTTGAACCGCAGTTGAAAATGGAAGCCTCATTGACAGAGATGTAGTTTTATACTGTATATCCTTAAGATACATCTGGGTCACTGCTGTCGAGGGGGAGTCACTCATTTGGATTTTTAAAAAGACAACCAGGTTTTACTGGAAGAAAGTATTTCGATCTCCAGCATTCTAATGTTGTAATGTTGAATAGATCGTTCATAACTGAGACAGATACAAAGTTAAGAATGTCCTACACCTAATAGATTGAGAGACCGGTATGATTTCAGAAATTTATTGAAGTATCTAAGGATACATTCAATAAGGATATTTGCCTCATTGTAATAAATTAAAGGAACACAACCGGCAACAGGCAAAATGGATACACCATGTTATTCCTAGTGCAGTGGATTTTTCTTTGGTGTAATTCGAACCCCTGTACCATGCGCCACCCCCTCAGGTCCTGTTCTAGCCATAACAAACTGTTTTGCTGATGATGTTCCTTTAAGAACTTGATCCCGATCCTGCATATGCCAAAGCAAGGAATAAGATGCTAAACATGCTGCTGAAAAAACAAATATCAGTCTTTGGTTTGGGCCTTCCTAGATTTAACTCAAAAAAATAAGTGCTCTAAAGTCTTGGTTGCATAGCCAGTATATGCATAGCCATGGAATAGAAAGGCAAATGACTTCAGCAATAAGTCAGTAGACATAGAAGTTCTCATATATCTAAATGAATGGTGCCAGCTTTGGGGTACGCTAGGTTTATACACATACATTTCTGGCAATATTTGCCAGACATAAATATCGGTCATATTTTGTACTTTAGAAAGCAAGAGAGGTGGTTACTTCCATAAAGTAAGTCTCAGTATCGTCCATTTTTAATAATTTGCCTTTAGTCGGCCAAACCCAACAACAGTGAAGGTTGGTGAGACATTTAGGGATATCATTTCTTTTGACCCAGAGTGGCTATGTTTAAAAAAGGAATAACATTTTTAAAAATCCTATGCCCTCTACTCTTCAACACAGGAAGACATCTATTCAATCGTAAACGCATAAAAAGAAGGGTTAAGGAAAGTATGTGTCACGCAATCCGCTACCGCCAACAGCATCACTGCTCCCTAGGAGCTCGTCCCTGGTAATAGCCAGCGGCTGCGTTCTACAATAGCAGGCTCTCTCATTACAATGTATATTCTATCTACATGAAGGCACATTATGTGACATTCAAAAGAATCTAATACAACACTTCAAGTAAGATCACTGCATTGTGCTCCGGTCTGGTGAATTACAACGGAGACAAAATGTGAAGTCAAGTAGACCCGCCATCTCACTCATTCCCATCTTCATGCTCTTCGGTTACATCTTACAATACAATATCTGTTTACTTTAATAATATACTCTTGTCTGAGTCTTATCCATTCCCTGATGTACTGCAGCAAGTACTGAGAAGAGAGGGAATGTTTTAACTTTCCCCACAAATAGATTTGAGGAGCACAAAAGCAAGCTCCCCGAACATACAAACCCTCCAGTCTTAGGTCTTGATCCTTTTCTTTTAATTTTTCTTCTTCAATTGCCCAACACAAAAGCAGAACTTTACTCTTTTAGTCTAAACTATTTGTAGTAAATGCTTTGATCTCCGCTACACTGCAGGTCATCCCAAGGTGATGGAAACCAAACTTACTCCCTTGGAAACTACACAAATATATATTACTAAGGAAAAAATAGATCAGAGGAGAAAAAAAAGGAGATAGAATTAAAGCATATTTTGTCTAGCCAGCTTCTTTGTATCCTACTATGCCATCTATAGTATTAACAATAACAAATTCATTTTCTGAACAACAGGTTTCATATTCGAGTTTTTTGGGGGCCACAATTATAAAGTGTATCTTGTATTAATTAACTTTAAAAAAAACGGTACTTGGTCTCCATTGTTATGAAGGCACTGTGGCATATTTCCCATCTCAAAAAGCTGGGTTGTGTGTCTATGTGGAAAATTGGAAATGGGATAAGCAGCAAATTAGGAGTTCAACTAAGAAGCTATGTGTGTGTCAGCGGGGTGTTGACGGAATCCTAGTAGCAGCCAGGAGGATTCTAAACGGAGCTTTGGATTTGATTGGAATGTAAGACATGATATACACTCCTTAGCATTGAAATTGCAACAATAAGGGGGGGAAACTTATGCAAATTGAGGAAGTAACAGGTGTCGCCAAGATCTGAAAATTAGCAAATTTTTAAGTATCTAGCTCCAATCTGTGGCATATATGTGAGGGGCATAAAAGCCAGATTGAAAGCAAAGATTTTTAGCCACACGAAACCTCAAAAATCGGATCAAGTGGTGTGGGATGATTGTGCCATGCCTGCTATTCGTCGACATGACAGTTATCGGCACTTGTCTCAAGAGGAGAGGATCTGAATCTTTGAACTGAGATACCTTGGTTTTCTCTCTCCAGCAGATCGCTACGTGCCTAGGCCGAGATGTCAGCACTGTTCAAAATTGCGCGTCCTGGAGGTTGGGAGGACAACGAACGGTAATCACAGCAAGAGGTGCGTGGAAGCAAACCTCTACACGGACAGATAGTCTGTTTGGAAGAATGGCGCATAGTGATCCATTCTGTACTGCAAGTGAAATTAGACGTCACATCCCAAGCATAGGGTGGCAACCAGTGGCGATACAAACCATTAGAAGGCGTTTACACGACATTGGGCTACAAGCCAGACGTTCAGCTACAGTTGTTCCATTGACCACACGCCACCGTTCTCAAAAGCTATCATGGTGCACAGCAGGACGGCAATGGAAGCTGGAATAGAGGTCTATCCTCTTCAGCGATGAATCCCGCTTTTGTCCCAGTCGCAATGATAACCAGACCACTTTGGCAACGCAATGAAGAGGCCTTCACAAAAGGAATGTCATACCGGTCCTACTCCCGGTATTATAGTGGGGGGTGGCATAATGTACGGTAGCCGGTACCCACTAGTCCTCATTTCAGGTAAACTAACAGCTCAGCGTTACATTGATTTGGTCATGGAACCAGTGGTACGGTCATTTCTCCAAAGTGTCCCAGAAGCTGTTTTTCCACAGGAAACGCCTGGCTGCATGTTGCTCGTGCTACAATGAGAAGCCTGCGTGGCCTAAATGTGCTACCATGGCCTGCAGCATCTCCAGACTTTTCTCCTATCGAGCACATCTGGGATGTCATTGGTCGGCAATTGCAAAGGGAAAGTCAGCAGTCAATCTTGTTGATTTGTGTCCCCAATTGCATTCAGCGTGGCATAACATTCCTCAGACAACCATTAATAACCTCATTGATAGCATGCCAAGGCTTGTAAGTGTGTGTATTTTTGTGTGTGGCGCTCATACGCGATACAAAATAAATAAAGAGGTTTGGAATATATTGTTTCCATTTTTCTATAATTTGCCTATCATGATCATGTCTATTGATCCTGTGATTTCCACAATTCCAAAACTTTTCCTTCTCGGTGTTACAATTTCAATGCTGAGGAGTGTAACTAAGGGTTCTATTACACGGCCCGACATGGGCCATGTAAACAAGCGATGATCAACAAGACAGCTCATGGATCGGCGCTCGCTTGCTCTTTTCACAAGGAGCTATATTTGGGGATAAGTGATAGAAACGTAACACTTGTAATAACTATCAGGATAATATTTCTTGCAGCATACTAATACAATCAGTCGATGAACTAGCGTTTGCTCGTTCATCGGCTGATCATGTAAACGCTCGTTCCCGATCATTACCCTGTGTGAACAGGACAATGAACACTTGCTTGCACAATAATTGGCCCGTGTAAAATGTAAGATAAAGACATCTTTAAACAGTATGTGTAGATTTAAACCGGACAGTGATCTGTAAAAGAAGAGATATGCTAAACTTGAATAAAACCGTTTTCTGTAATCTCATAACAAAATAATTTGCAACTTGCGAATGTCTATTCTCTGCTCCTAATATTTCCCTCAGCATGTTCTGATGCCCCCTTCTTTCCAGCCATCAATGAATTCCTGTAATTGTGACCATGCAGTCTATGAATGCAATACATAACACAAGTGGTCACCGGAAGATTATGTAGCTTAGAATTGGACAGTGGGGGAAATCTTTAATGGTCCCGTACAGGCGCTTTAATGGTGCTGTACAAGTAAAGCTCCACGGACAAGGACAATAACTGAATTTTCAGACTTCCATACAAATAGTTTATATTTAAATGGCCTTTCGTGTTCAAGAATTCTAAGAGAAGTGGTATACAAATTCATCAATATGGTGGTCTCTAGCAGCAAACAACAGGTTGAGAAAACAGTAACAGGTACACATCAGGCCCATGCCCTATATTGAAAAGTCTAACATTACAGCCAATTTAAGAGATTATAAATACGACTCCACTGTGCTTATTTTAGAGTGAACACCGGAAAAGTTGGATGAAGACAGGAAATGTTGTCAATGCTTTGTTGTTGTATGGAAAGTTGAGGGATGATTCCGTCTATTCCTCTGGGACTCTTACAGTCAATCGTACTCCAAGCTGCCTGCCAAAATTTCACTGAATTACCTCTTTAATCTCTCCATGGCACTCTGAACTAAATTGTAAGTGTTTGGACAAGGTCTCGTAGAGGCTGCCAAATCGTTGCATAAACAGGAATACTTTGTAATAAATAGGTCTCTGAAAATTATTACATCAAAATGGAAAGAAGTTGGGCTCGAGTGCCTCGGTTTGTACCCATCCAGTACATTAGAGACATTTTTGAAAACCATCTTAAAATTATTTTAAGATAAATCCTAACTAAAAATTACTATTTAAAAAAAATAAAACTCTAATTATGTATATTCACATTCATGGCATGTGACTACATTACCAGTACAGCAGCGGTTCTTGAATTTTATGCCCAGGGCATATTATTGGAACAGATATTTCTCCGGTAAGATTTGTACACCTATTTTTCACTTCCTACAGATTTATTGCCGTTCACAGCTGCAACATTAAATTACTCCGAAAGTAGGACAATTAATCCTAAACTCTATTTATTTTAATCCAAAAGGGTCACCTAGCTTTAGATTTTCACTCACAAGACTAGAGAAATCCCTTCTGCCGAACCAACTTTGTACGGTCTATCGTTTGTCTCTAAATAAACCTTTGGGGGGGGGGGATAAATAAATAAAAAATTATTGAAACGTTGTTGTTTAAGGATGATAACGGGGTCCCTATCTCTATTCCAATGTCCTCTTTTAGAGAAACCATTATGCTCAAAATTCATTGAATGCATTCATAATCTTTAGAGCAGGGCTTCTCGAGCTCTTTCGAGTGAGTCGTCACCAGCCAGAAAACGGTGATACCTCACAAGTGGTCGAAGTCCACGCAAAATCTTGAACCCAGCAAAATATTAAAATGAGCACAGCAGGAATCAATGTTATCAGCCATAGAAAGACCTATGCCAGTAGAAACCAACATATCCTTATATGATTTGTAGCAACATAACGCTACGCGTGTAAGTGAGGAATTCAGAGGGGTTATCAATCTAGCCAATACCTTAAAACTGCATTGGGTTAATTTCATTTAAAAAGGCTAACACAGCCCTTTGCATCACAAAGCTAGTCAATTAAAATGTCTACAAGCACTGCTGAGAAAAAAAGAATACAAAGAAATTTTCACAGCCGGCAAACTACCTAGCAATACACAGATATATTAAACCAACGCATAGGTGCTATATGAATTTGATGAGCGACATGAGTGGCTCGGCCCAGCTTTGGCATTTTACTATAAATAATTGTGAAGAATGAATCTTTATGATTAATTTCTTACAGTATTTGTGGTTTCTGGCATTAAACCTAACAGGTTTGGATGGAGCTAGTGTGAAGACGTTACAGTTTTTTCAGAAGTGTAGAGGATCAATATATGCTGCACAAGATCACTGCCCCACTGGGCAGCTTGGCGGTTGTCCGACTATGAACATATTCTGAATTCACCTACTGGTTACATTCCCGTTATTGAAAGACCTCCTAATGGATACAGGATTACCACACCGAAATCACTAATGTATTCAGACGGCCATATTCTGAACGACTTGTCGTTTATAGATAGTATGTGAAGGTTGTAATTTTGGAGGACAACGCCATAAGTCAAATTGCCATCTCTGCCTTTATCTGTGGCCTGGTCTGGGCTTCTATTGAAGGGATGCAGATCTGTAATTAAGCATGACAAATTTCCTAGTATTGCCAACAGCTGCACCTGACAACAACCGAAAATAATCCAGCCGGTAACGTCAGCTTTTCTACAGAAAACTGCCCTCCAAATCTGATATCCTGCCCAATCTAACATTAGGGATAGAGATACACTAGGGCTCGCCGGGCACTAAAGTTGACAGAGCATCCACACTATGCCCGAAGAGTATCGAGCAGGTGTCCTATTCTAAATTAATAGTACCGGTGCTCTTTGGGCATCGTATACATGCCTTTAGTAACTGTACTGCCCAGGATGAACTTGCTTATCACCATGCCCAATGTCAGATCGGGCAGGAGATCAGAATGAGCAGGAGATCAGAATGGGAGGGACACAAATTCACAGGGGAATTTCTATATCAATTTGACCACAAAAACAATCTGCGGTGGAATACACTAGAAGGTAAGTGGATGAGATTATAAAAAAATCTTTGACATCAACTTGTGTCGTGGATTAAGCGCAGATTTTATTTAAGTTTCGCTGCATAAATTTTCCACAGCAAGTCCATTACTTATGAACCTACTGTATATACCAGCTTAGTAACAAAAAACGTGCACTTCTGAATATCCGACATATTCAGTCAAACTGAGAAGGGCTGGTGGCACTTCTGGTCTTGGTTGCCAAGAGGTTGGGGAAGATGGCTGCCAAGACCCAGGGCTGGATTGTGAATTTCCCGTTAAGTTTTTCTGAGGGGGTTTTGGTGCAGAATCTAAGGAGGGAGAACCAAAAGAAAAATTCTTCAAAAGTCAGAACTTCTACAGAAATACTCACCTTTTCTCCATATGTCTTAAAATACAACACAGCCACAAATCTGTGCAATGATTGGGTACTTTGGAGAATAAAAGGACTTATTTTGTTTTGGAAAAGAGGTAAGAGGTCCCAGAAAAAGAGACCCTCAATCTCAGAAAAGAACGCTGGGTAAAACGCATACACTATGGCCCCCTGATGGGGCCGTACATGCCTTTGACTAAAAGAAAATTCTTTGTGTCAGGCCCCACCTCTTCACTAGGCATAACAAAGTATAATTTTTGACTAGAGAGTTCCTTCAATTACATTTATTTTCTTGATGTACACATTTATTAGGAAAAAGTTTCTAAATTCCCCTTCTTAACCTTGACAAATAATACACGTATCCAGGAAACGCTAAGGATACTTGTCTGGGCAATCCTAACAAATTGCTCATTTTAATCGAGAGATAGAAATCTAGTCAAATAATGTTCTGCAAACTTAAAATGATTTCTACAAATGGACAGCCTTGATTTATGATTATCACCACAACACCAAGACAAATAATTTATGGAGGAACAAAATATTCTAAGAGGAGAATTTTCAGAACATACACAAGATAAATAGCAGGATGGAAACATCAGCACTCTGTGCCGCGGTGCTAATATGGATGATGTATAGTAACTTGTAATGATTTATAACTTATGTATCCCCGAGCCGTGACTGAAAAGAAACAAATTGCTTACTGTTAGCACAAATCCATTTTCAGGTAAAATATGGGCTTGATCCTCGCTAATCAAATAATGGCCGTTGTGCCTCCGCTACACTCATATAGGGCAGCGGGTCATTTTGTAAGGGAGGTATCATTTATAGTTTTGAGTATTACAATTTTATGTCTTAATGGAATCCGTTAACCTATAGTGTGTTTTTGTAAAAACATTTTCCCCACAATTTAGAATGGTCAATTTGAGTAATATATGTTGAATACGCAAAGGAAATTGCTTAAATTGCACATCGAGAATTCAGTCTTATTTGAACTGCTCCTTTCAGCAGCGAGAACGTTCCAACCTTTGCCCATCAGCAGGCTACAAGTTGAATTTATAGCAACCGATAAGGTCAATAGACTCCATACTATAATCAGCAAACATTTTACATTACTTAAGATGGTAAAACTCTTAGGGTATGTGCACACACACTAATTACGTCCGTAATTGACGGACGTATTTCGGCCGCAAGTACCGGACTGAACTCAGTGCAGGGAGCCGGGCTCCTAGCATCATACTTATGTACGATGCTAGGAGTCCCTGCCTCGCTGCAGGACAACTGTCCCGTACTGAAAACATGATTACAGTACGGGACAGTTGTCCTGCAGCGAGGCAGGGACTCCTAGCGTCGTACATAAGTATGATGCTAGGAGCCCGGCTCCCTACACTGTGTTCGGTCCGGGACTTGCGGCCGAAATACGTCCGTCAATTACGGACGTAATTAGTGCGTGTGCACATACCCTTACCGCTAAACAGAACATTGCTGATAGGAAATGTTTTTCAAAGAGGTGAGGGGTCCCCATAGCAAAGATTGAAATGGAGTTCCCTTTTGGTGCTAATTAACACTATGACCACCCTAACCACCTGGGACAGGGGAACGTTATGCTTGTTTGTCCCAATCTACTTTACTTGATCCTTGGGTTAAAGGGGGTATTTCCAGAATTGGCAATCAGCAGCTACCCACAGGATCAATGATAATTGTCTGATTGCTGGGGCCCCAATACTGGAACACTTAAATCACAAGAATGGTGTTCCAAACCCCCTTGTTCTTCCTCACTGCACCGCTCATGCTCGGCTGTTTCCATCATTCCCATAGGCTTTGAATGGAGCCACAGCACGCACAACCACAGCCTCATTCAATGTCCTCTGTGACCGAGCGCAGTGAGGAGCAACCTTTGTTCTTGCGATTGGTGGGGCCCCCAGCAATCAGACATTTATCACCTATCCTGTGGATAATTTTCAATTCTGGGACAACCCCTTTAACTCTCCATGCGCTTGTTTGGGGGATTCTCACCACCCATTAACATGCGCTAATGTGCTCTGGGCCCCCTCTCTCCAACGGCCACATAAAATCTGTATGAACTGACTTGTACATATGACCTTGAATAACAAGAAATTGTTGGATTAGAAAAAATAAAAACAAAAAAATATTTTTTCAGGAATAACATACCTATTTTCTAAACAATACTTTTAAGTACTTTATTAGTAGAAAAAAACCAAGATTTGCATTAAGTTCATTTGAAAACCAATGATGTACGGTTTTGTCAAAAAGGATTTCGATTTTTTTGTTTTATCAAGTATTTTATATTATTATTGTAATCAGGCTGCATGCTATTATCATAAATTAACTTTTTAAAAACCTGTTTATATGAAAGTTTTTATATTAAATCTTGAAGTTACTGGGATATGTCGTGATTCAGCGACAATTACAAATGTAAAAATGCCTGTCATTTACCAAAAACTAACAAGCAGCCATGAATGCAAAAACTTGGATCACAAAACGGTGTGAATGTACTCATAAAAACATAATATAAAATAACAAACTAGCCCAAAAAAAAAAAAAAGAAAAGAAAATTAGAATTTTCACTAAACACAAAAGCATAAACTATAAATGCGTCAATATCACCATGAAGTTTTAATGGGATCTTTGATCATGAACTGAGACCAATCCCTCTTGCAGTGGTATAAAGTAAAACAACGCTCTTTGAAAATATCATACTCTAGAGGTGGGGGGAGTAGAAATATGTATTACCAAAATGCCTTTGGTTCTCTGTTGTCAGCCCCTTTTGGTCCCACTGGGCTATTATGTAGATAGATTGTCTAAAAATATAAAGTCCATTCTATATATTTTAGTCCTCTTTTTTTTGAGAGGACCATCCCTCTAAAGATCATTTTTCACTACAATATTGAGTGGTTGTTTTGAAGATTTTCCACTATAGTATTATTTCTTTAGATTACACATTGATGCTCCTAAGTAAACCTTCTCAACACATGAAAATACGATCACTTTTAGGCCTTATCCACACAGACCAATATAATTAAATGTGGCCGTTCACACAGCCATTGTATCAACAGACCGTGTGAAGGGTCCAAGAGAATATAGGACATTTCGTATTTTTCATCGCTTTACGCATCCCTCCATAGACTCTATTCTATGGAGGATGCGTGATATCGCAACCCGCAGTGCAGAGCACGGATGCACCTCGGACGTGAAAAACTGCCATTTTTCATGTCCGAGATGCGCAACGCTCGTGTTAATCTAGCCTTACGCATATGAATGTACATTGTAATCAAACGTCTCTACAGAACAAGACTTCAAAACTTCACAGCTTACCATGATGGACAACACCCTTCAGTCCATGAATAATGGGATCCAGAGCACGATTGTTTTTCTGAGTGGCCTGCAAGTGAAATGCAAAAACATGGTCAGAGATACAGTTATGTTATTTGGTTTCACTGGTGTCGAATATAGAAATGTGCTGCATTTAGCTTAGCAAAAAATACACATACACATCAGCCTTGTGGTTGACTATATATAATCAATTTATTTTCGAAGCTGCGCTAGAAAGCTAAATCATAGAAAGTTCAGGTTTCGCTGAGAATTCAGCCCTTTCAATACCTTACCGTTAAGCTATGGGGTATCTCCTTATGGTAGACAGGACCAAACCTTAATTCAGTCCATAATAACTTTGTATTGCTATGAGCCACCCTGGAGTTTGTATAGGAACTACTTCTTCTGCGTGTTATCAAGAAGTGGTAGCATTTTTCTATGCAACCCTTGGAAACTCATGACAACTCTGCACAAGAGCAATGGGTTGAATGTAGGCTTAGCTGGAATCCACCAAAGGACAGAAGACCTTTAGAGACATTTAAGGATGTCGAAGGGCCCAAGTCCAGGCAAACACGTTTTTTTTCAATTACACTTCAGCTCTCTTATTGTGCGGGTATATAATGGTGGCCACTAATTCAATAGCCTTCCAAGCTATGACTTTCCAGCTGTTGCCAAGCTACAAGTGGAGTCTCAGGTTGAAGACCACTGCCCTAGAAAGATAAGGCCAAAACTAACAATGTCCTGACAGCTGAACATTCACCACTAAACCACTAGAAAAGATAGAATTTTATTCATGGAAATTTTTTCCCGGATATTAACAAAAAAAACTTCCTCTATAACGTTTGCATTCAGCTGCATCGAAATTCTCATCCAAATGTGGTTAATGGTTGCGATTGTCCTATGGAAAAAGTTTTGGACAAAAAGTTTATGCAGAAAAAAATAAAGACCTACTGTTCTCCACTACTGGGATATGGGAAAAAGCTCAGAATACAAAATACATACAAAAAATACAGATTTTTAATACTTTGGACATGTCAATATGTTTTGTAAAGATCGGAATGAGCCTGAGGGCCATTGGAGATGTCAGTTTCAGTGATTTGGTCAAAACAGGGTTGGATTTTTCTTACTTCTATAGAGCCTAATGTCCTGGCATTCTCAGCAGGACTTAAAATGTTTTAAAACTGTTTTAGTCACTCAGGGAACTCTTGCAGGACTGCCGGAAATTTCATTGCTCGTGAATAACAGTCTTAGAGTTGATTTACAACACTTATTCAACAAAAACATCATTCTGAGCACAGCAGCGGCGTCTACCATTATGCGAAGTGAGGTTGTGAATCGTGACTGGGATTTTTTTTGGCAATCATTAAAAGCAAGATGTTCTGTTTTTGCAACTCTTGGACTTGACAATGCAGCCTCAGCTGCCTTAATAATGTATTAATTTTGGGAAAAAGTGCAGAATTTCAGTTTGTGTTACGTATTATGCTATATATTATGTATAAGGGCATCTTGGATATTTTGGGTTGGTTCAATGGCAAAATACTGAATTCCCACAGATAATTGAGTTTAGAAGTGGTTTTCAGACGTTCATGGAGTCAAGTCTATTACGAATGCGTCTATAGAGAGGTTAATAAATTCTTTCCATAGAACTCTATAAAAGTTCTTGTTTTCTATAAAAGTTACTTATTTTATTGTCATTTTTTATGTTGCTACTTACTATACTCATTTATATGGTCATCTCGCCGCTTGCGTCTTTGAAAGGCACAGATTGGCAGGGCAGAATGCCTTGTCATGCTATTCAGTGCCTTTTAATGACGCAAGCGGCGCGATGACTTAATCACGTTGTTAAGCCCCAGCAGACCTGCTTAGATGAGAGCAGGCCTGCATTGCAAGAGGACGGTGCGGGAACGGGATCAATGTGATTATGTTACGTTTTTATTTTTCTTTGTTAAAAGCGTGAGGGGCTATATGTGGGGCACAGTCTACAGAGGGCACACTATGGTGTGGCGTACGGTCTACATGTTTCGCGGTGTGGGGGGCACCATGTATGGTGCGATTATAATCAGGGACACAGTGTATGGTGCTATTATAATTAGGGGCTTAGTATGTGGCACCATGAGAATTTTATCTTCGTTTATAGGTTCAGAAATGTTTTAAAAGTGAGAAGCTGAAGACATCTGAGCGGAAAACTACAGAAATGGGTCATGGCCGGTATAAATCCATCATAGAGGTCTGGACCGGAGGGAGAAGAAAAGAACTAGAATCTGAGACGTCACCGGTGAGTCACAATGTAAATGTTTATTCTGCCTTTAATCAGTATTGTAGTCACTGTGTGATCTGCAGCGAGATGATTATGATCTGATATTTTTTTGTGAAACAGCATCTCCCAGTATATCCTCACCATTGTTCGGGCCATGCTGGGAGCTGTAGTTTTACACCGTACAAACCTATATGGCAGGGGTTGCACTAAATTTAGCTGCATTTGTTCTAGTGTTGTATGTATGTACTGAGCTTTGTTCTGGTGCTGTATATATGTACTTAGCTTTGTTCTAGTGCTGTATTTATGTACTGAGCTTGGTTGTGGTACTGTATATATGTCAGATCTTGGTTCTGGATCTGTAGTTTATATAGGATATATTTATAATAACAAAATTGCAGGGCAGATGGAATTTTTCTCAATTCATTGTAAATTTAATAGGAATTTGTCAGGTAGTTTTAACCCCTTGAACCGCCTCCATGCAGTAATACATGACCTTACAATATTTCCAAATATTCCTTTGTCTGTTTTTTTCAGATGCAGCAAAATCCTTAAAATGCACTTTTAAAACGGCGCACACTATGTGCTAATTACTCATTAGGGGGTCATGGTTGCGGTGCCGCTATCCTGAAGAGTCACATAGTCCTGCCTCCAAACCCACCTTTCTATGTTTGAGTGACATCTCCCTGCTGATACAACTTTCTCGGATGCGCCATTGCCTTGTGGCACTATACACATGGGGGAACTATATGGCACTATTTACAAGTGGGAGGGCTGTGGCTCTATCTACAGGGGGCTGAGTGTGGTGCAATCTACAGGGATCTGTGTACTGCACTTTCTACTAAGAGGGGGCTTTGAGCACTGTATACAAGGGAGTGGGGCTGTGTGGCACTATATACAGTGGGAGCTGTACAGCGCTATATACAGTGGGGGCTTTATGGCAATATCTACAGGGGGGCTGTATGGCACTATCTACAAGGGGGAGGTGGGGCGCTATCTACAAATGGGGTGTTACACCGTCTATAAGCGGGGCTATATAGCACTGTCTACAGGGGGGCTGTATGGCACATTCTACAGGGGGCACTATTTATAAGGGGGGCTGCTTGTGGCACCCGGGGGGGCCGCGGTCAAGAGTTTGCTATGGGGCCCAGTCTTTCCTAGTTAAGCCCCAGGATACACACATATAGATACACACACAATAAAGCGCTTCTGTTTAACTCAATAAAATTAAAAGGAAGCTAGCCACGAGTTAGGTAAAAAAGAAAAAAATAAGAAAAAAGCAAAGTGTGGGATGATTGATAGAATGTGTCATTTGCTGAACAGCAAAATGGGACAGCTGAAATTTTATTTAAGCAATCTTAGTGCACTGGACCACTTACTCTCCTTTGAGAAAATAATATGATTCCTTCCCGCTGAACGGCGTCTGCTTATTTAAGCAGCAGTGTACAAGATCTTTCAATCCTTACAACCGGTGAGAAAGAGAAATGGCCCATCAGGGGGTAACATTTTATCGGAATGAAGTCTATCTTATAAGAACGGCCACTGGTTTTAAATACTTCACCTGCAAAGAAAGTAATACCTTGGATACATCTACCTTTGTGCAGCGGTGAATGGTCTATTTAATTGGAGACCTTGGTTAAGGGGAAAATACTGAATATTTTCGTTAACTCTCGAGGCAGAAAAATTATTTATTGAGGTAGAAAGAGAAACTAAGCTTAGTGGTTGACAAGAAATTTTTTCTGGAAGAAAAAGATTAGTTTAGGAGAGTTTCTAGAGAGCCCTGAGGGAAAAATCCACGGCATAACCAAGGTCGTTCTTTTTGATAAATACTGAAAAATTATGGGCTTGGAAATCTTACATGGGTAATATCTGATTTTTACTACATATTTTCCTAATTTAGATTTGTCAGAAAAATGTAATCATAAAATTGAGGGCAGATTTTTTCACAATAGGTTTGAAAATCATAAATCATTTGTGACTTAAAAAACTTTTTAATTATTTTTTTTTTAAAAAGTTGATTTTAATAACATTATGTAGGGGGGGAAAGGAAAAAAAGAAATATCAGTTATAAAAAAAACCAAAAATATTATGGTTTCTGAAATGAGCCTTAATTCAGAAATATGGGTCAATTAAGCAGATATAGGTTTTGATGTAGTTTTGCAGAAATTGCCACAAGTACCACGATTTGAACGAGACATGCGAACACAGTCTTACGGATAACTTAGGGCTGGATTCACACATGTAGCTATGATGCAGTTTTTGGCGCAGTTTGTTTTAGCCAAAGTGGATACTAAAGGAAACAAAAGTATAATGAGAAATACTGGTAAATCTCCTTTTTTTTGTATCCACTCCTGGCTTTGACTATAAAAAGAAAGTGCATCAAAAAAACTGCACTAAAACAAAGTGTGAATCAAGCCTAACTGTGCTTATAGCCCACCATGTTTTTAGTGTGTTTGAGAAAGACACCCCCTGCAACTCAACCACCCCAGCCCTGTGAGACATACCCATAAATCTGGAGGACAAGAATTATTTGTTAGCTCCTGATGAATTTTACAATGAAGGATTAAATGGACATTTATATACATCTCCATGTTCTCCAAAAAGTTACAATATAAAATAAATGCGTGAGAAGGAGTTGAAAACACCCTTTTAATTTCCTTTATCGTGGAAGATTCTGCCTCATTCGATGAAAAAAATTCTCAAATAAAAACTTTGTATGAGTGGAGATTTGGTGATGTGATTTGACTCCAGGCACTAGGTGACTATGAGGCTATGGATGACTGCACAGTGTACTCGAATGTCAACGTGAGCTGACAGGTGTATTGAGCCAAGGACTGCTAATTGTATCACAGGGATAGTATTCTTACAGCACTACAGTAACTGACAGTAACCAGAGAAGAGAAATACATTCATCTGCATTCACCTATACACATCAAGGCCGACGACAAAATGAAGCTTTTAGGAATATGCACTGAGCTCGGGGCTTTTATTAAACAGGTTCACTCCACGGCCAAATAATATAAAAACAATATTCTGGAAAATAATTTCTTTATTTAAGATAAGATTCTTTTATATGTAGCGCAAATATTCACTTATTCTGGTGTGGATGTGTATACGCCATCATGACGGTCTACCTATACATTATTACATGTGCATGATGCCTTATCCAGACTAAAAAAAAGCAAAGAACTGGTGCCAAGAGGGTCACCTAGCAGTTCTCCTTGCAGCCTTGATTCCCAAGCGAGAATTATTCCATGACGTTTTTCACCATGAATACCTAAATGAATACCTAAATTCTGTGGGGGTGATTACAGGGTCTCATGGAGGGACTCTATGGTGCACATAAACGGTCTATGATTTTTGTGCCATCATACAGGGTTTGTGCACATGGCTTTCAGCCCTAAAGGTTGGAATATGGAGATTTGTACTTCTGGATTTGACCGATCCTCCGTACAAATGGCTGCCATATTGTAAGGCGTTTGCTTTTTTTGTGTACTGTCCGTACACATGGGCTTCCTTACAGCTGCCGTAATACAAATTTCTGCAGAAAGGGTCATGTTTCTTAGGTGTTGGAGGATTGAAGTTTACTTCTGCTGGTCCCGGTTCTTGATGGGGCCATTTATTTAGTGTGTATTCTAATCATATAAACTCGAAAGCCAACACTAACCCAAAACACATAAAAAAAATATTATAGCTTATCTACCAAAATATGCAACTTGTCATTGACATCTTTGTCCTCTTCCAAATTTTAAAGGGATTTTCCAGTCCCTAAAAACGTATGGCCTATCCTCAGGATAGGCCATCAAAAGCTGATCGCTCGGGGTCTGACTGCCGGGACCCACGCGATCAACTATTTTGAAGGGGCCGCAGTGCTCGTACGAGTGCAACTTCCCCTTTATTCAGGTCACTGCTCGCACTGTAAAATCGCAGACACGGCAGTAGCGGTGATTCACAATATTAGAGCCTTCTCCCATTGAAGGGGATGCAGCGCTCATACAAGCGCTGCGTCCCCTTCAAAACAGCGGATTGCAGGGGTACCGGAAGTCGGACCCCGAGCGATCAGTAATTGATGGCCCATCCTGAGGAGAGGCCATCAATCTTTAGGGACTGGAAAACCCCTTTAAAAGAGTTGTCCAGGATTAGAAAAACATGGCTGCTTTTGTCCAGAAACAAAGCCAAACCTGTCCACAGGCCGTTTGTGGTTTTGGAGCTCCACCTTATTCAATTAAATGTAGTTAAACTGCAATACCAGACACTACCTGTACACAAGTGGGGCGCTGTTTCTGAAAGATAACTTCCCTTTTTTTAACATTCTACTTCTTAAAATCATGAGTTCCTCAACTCACCACACCCATGCTGTATTCATCAGTCAACCGGCCATAAACAAAAAGCAATTCCTTCCCTGCATCAGATATAAAAATTTATCCTCTGCCAATAAATAATCCAATTGAGGAGACATACACTTTACAAAGGTTTAGTAGCATTTGCATTGTGCACGAGGGATCAACAATGTCTTATAAACAGAACAAGTCTCGTGTGTCAAAGTACTTTGTAAGTCATTGTCTCACATAATAGGTAAATTCAAGTCCTTGTTCGATATAATGAGATTTTAAAAGCAGACAGTGACTCTTCTGTTCACAATTCCCCATCCACTTATGAGAACATTAATGTAATAGGGAACATGTGATCACGATGGCTTCAGTGAGAATATCAGGGACACCACTTGCCATAAATACAATCCATTGTCTCTCATTCTGAATCATATCTTAGTTATGCTATTAATTCATTGCAAGATTAGAAGATTGAAACCTATAGAAACCGTAATACATCTAGTAGGGCAGTATCCTCGGAAATGGATTCTTCTCTCTATGTAATTGGCTTTGTTGCTCAACAGGTTCGAAAGTTCAGAAGGCAGGCTGTCTGGACACGTAAAAGGGTTTTATCTGCTTGTCTTTCTACCCAGTCCCCCTGGCACGCTGGTTGAACATATTGCTGTGGAGGTAACAGACACCAAAGCCGGGAAGAGACTGATAAGACCATCCAAATAGAAACACAACATTTCTGCTGAGGTTAGTGTATACTTGGTCCTATGTTCACCCAGCAGGGATATCGAAAAATATTGAGGTAGGTTTGGTAGATTAATTTTCATCTACACACATGTACTATTATGCGTCAGACAAATTTTTGTAAAAATAGGAATGTATTTTTTAATCCACAGGGCAGATCTGAAGAACATTGCCTAAGAGGTCCTACATAGTCCATTGTTTGACCAAGCATTAGGTTGTGTTGAAGAATAAACTGAGGAATTCTGCAGAACACAAGCTCTCCCACATTATGGATTATGTAAACTTTCATCTCAAAGAAAAGGCAAGGTCTGGTTCCCCCAAGGCACCAGCAGAACTTGTAGGGTTTGGGTACAAGGTGGTGTCTCCTAATTTGACTTCTGGCATACATTTATATAAAACAAGAATGCAGCTAAAAGTGGTCATACACAATACATAGCTGTCGGCCCAATGGTCACTCGGCTGACGTCTACCTCTCCTGTTTATGTCAATGAAGAGGGGAGAAGCCTCTGTCAGAAGCTCATCTCCCATAACAAAGGATTGGGCAAGTTGTAAATCCAACATACCCAATCTCTTTTTTGTCTGACCTATGCCATTAGGGGGACAATTGGTTTTCCTCCATACAAATTAGATTGGCTTTGATACAATGCAAATAGCCAGCTTAAGCGATAAGGATTTAAATAACCAACTCCTATTCAGTTCACCTAATTTTCCATCCACTGAAAGCGTAACTAAACTTTCAAAAAACTTCTGACATGTCATAGTGATATGTCAGAAGTTTTGATCGGTCGGGGTCCAAGCACTATGACCACACTGATCGGTAAAACGAAGCGGCAGAAGCGATCAGGTGAGGGATGAGCCGCTTTGTTTCGGAGCGGCTTTTCTCAGAAAGCCGAGCAATTCGTGCACGGGCACAATAGAAAGTCACTATGACATGTCAGAAGTTTTTTTAAAGTTTAGTTACCTTTTAAAAAGGTTATCCCAAGACAACCCATCTCTAGAGGTCCAATGATCGGGGGAAAGAGCGTTTGTACGAACACTTTTTCTCGATCATTGCGCTGTGTAAACATGGCAGCGATCAGCCTGACGAACGCGCAAATGCTACGTAGTTACTTGGATGATCGGATCTTTTATGCAGCCAGAAAAATAGTCACTGGTTGCCAATACATCTCGCTGGTTAAATAGGGGATGTGCTGCCAACAACACACATAATGTACGAAGACGAACAATCGTATTAATGTTCGTTCAATGATTGCAAGTATGCAGACGAACTAAGTGGACAAGCACCGATCGACAATGTATTGTCGATCGGCGCTCGTTCAACAGGTAGAATATTAGCAGAAAAAAAAAATCCTCAGCACATCCACATTATAAAAAAAATATAAAAAGAGCTTTATTCCAACATAATGTTAAAAGTCGGTAACACGTCGGTTAAATAGCGGAAACATGTCCTACCGGTGTCCTATGTACTTTCAGCATTATGTTGGAATAAAGCTCTTTTTAGATTTTTTCTAATGTGGATGTGCTGAGGATTTTTTTCTACATTTCTTCAATTTACTGGATCCTTGCCTGCCTGCAAGCCCCCCCCCCCCCCTTTCCGACTGCACTCCATTCGAGGAACTACAGATCTCAGGAAAAATTGCTGGGTGAGCACACCTGCGGCTTTTTTGCTGCTCTCTTTTTCATTCTGGTAGAATATTTGCCGGTTTGAAAAAAAACTTTAAAAGCAAATGACCAAATCTAACCGCTGATCACCACAGATCCAGCTGCTGAAACTCCCAACAATCAGCTGAAAATGATCAAATAGATGTAATACATCGCCGCGCTGAATCCACCACAGTAGCAGCCGCTCTCTCTAGTGCGTCTCTGTTTTGGCTAAAAAGAGGGGGTCCCAATTGGGTAACTATGACGTCCATATACCCTTATAGGGCATTGAGAATGGGTCAACCCCGTGAACCATCATGGTCCCATGCAATCTATACATTTTATCTTTAAAAAGAAAAATAGGCATGTATGAAAGCTGATGGGAGGATGAAAAAGCAACCAGCACAATGATTTTTTTTACACTTTTTATTACATTAGCCGGCACTTGCATGTATGAAGCTGAATCATTCTTAAAGACAGGCTGAAACCTGAATCCCTCAAACAGCAGGTATGTCATCAATGTCAATACTCTAGCAATACCCAGAGTATGGCAGCATCCTGGTAATATTCAGAAAATGTGAGCCGGCCAAGTATAAGAAATGAATCAGCCTTCTATAATTAAATGAATTTATATGGATTTAAACAATCTCATGAATAAATAATATACATAATGTACTTATCCTATGCATTGTTTAGAGCTTTCCACTTGGTAAGGCCGTTCAACTTAAAATTAAAAACTTGGCAGTAAATAAAAACACAACCAAGCTTCACCAAACTTCTGAATGGCTAATGTGACTAATCCTGCAATCATATGGGGAGGGGGGGGGCAGGAGATGCATCAATAACTTTGCCCTCTATGTAATATGCCGCCCACAATCTGGTAGGGGACTGAACAGTTTTTTTTCCCTAATGGATTTATTCAGAATCGCCATGAATGAGACTTTGTCGCTTGTTAGATTGCATGCACTAGTATTCTACCTCGGAAGCATTGTTTTTAGGGGAGAATACGGTGCCACACACGTAGCGTCTAAGACTCCGTAATATAGAACCATAGGGACTATGTGTGCTGACATATAGGATCCGTGCACACGGCTTGCCGTGTTCATAAGGCCGATGAGTCAGGGGAATACAGGATAACAACTCTTTTCAGAAACATGGCTGGTGGGAATTTTTAGGAACCAGACAGAAGAGGACAACTCAGACTTCTATTTACTGTTGTGTTTTTTTTAACTTTAGTATAAATCACGTGGGATCCAAAAATTCTTAAGAACTGCTCATATAGTATTAAAAATTTTTCAAGTACATTTAATTCTTCGTCGTCTCCATCTTTGACCATTTTGTGTCCACAGAGTGTCTCCGTAGGCAGTTCCGTATTATTTGACAGAAGAATAGCATGCCACATTTTTTGCTGTTAAAACTACAGACCCCTCGACTGAACCCCATTATGGATGAAATTTCACGGTTTTGTTATTTTTACACATGCCAAGAAAATAAATGCAAAGTTTAAATATAACTCTGTGCCCTGGAACCCCCCTTTTTTTTGCTTTTTGTCTATACGGCAACAGTGGATTACTGCTCCAAAGAGCACGGAATTTATAAAGGAAGTGGTGCTAAAGAATTCTGAGGATGGCACCACCATCATGGTTTCCATAATAGTAGAAACTATGACAGCGGTGTGAACAGAGCCTAATAATATGCATGACTATATGTATATATTCAGCTTTATATTCTTCTTCTTTGCAGCCGTAACTCTCGTCCCCTGATGGTTTATTTTAATAGAACTTCTTATGTTTTCTAATTAGTCCTTTTGGTGAATTAGAGCTTCACAACCTTAGTTACAATAAAAACCAATTGAACTTAACCACGGTTCATTTTAAGTCCATCTGGAGGTTGTTAAGTAAAGGATGTGGTTTAAAATGTTCTTCGGTGTGCTTTGCATACTCCCTGTAGAGGAAGCTCATTTGAACTGTTCCTCTCTTCTCGGAGATGTAGAAAGTGGTGTCGAGACTAATTGGAACACACCAATGTTCAGCTGGGGGTTATTGCAGAGCAGTAATGATGGTCTTTGAACTTACTGCGCTTTTATTAAATTTGCATGTTGCATAATGTAATTGATTTAATAAGTGTCTAGAACCGACAGATATTGAATACAAGAGAGGATAACGCAAGTCTGGAGTACCATGTGATTGTTCAGTTCATAGGAAGACCTCCCAATTCCATGTCGTTTAAAGTATCTTACAGGATTCACGCAGTCAATGTTCTAACCGAATTATTCAATAGTTCAAAAACTCAAAAAACAAAGACCTACAGTCTGCAAGACTTCCGGTAATCCTATGAAACAAGCAGTGTTGTAGAAAACTGGTAAATGAAATATAGGTCTCTATCCTCGATATGCTCATTTTTGGCTACACCGATTGAACATGGGGCTTAACGGTAGTGGCATAACTAGCCTGGTCTAGCAATACGGGAGGACCTTCTATAATAGGACAGGTGGGCTGGTGGTTGAGTCAGTGCAGAAGGTATGTGTGTGTCTATGCATTAAGAAGATGCTGGGCCCCAATGCAAACTCTTTAATGGCACGCAACAGTCATTAGGGCCCTGTTATAGAGTAACACTCAGTACAGCCTACTTTTGACATGCCATAGTGACATGTCAGAAGTTTTGATTGGTGGGGGTCTGGTGCCAAGACCCCCACCCTTCGTTGAACTTGATGGACATATGTCTTTTTTCAACCGTACTAACCATGTAACTAATCACTAAAACAAACGGGCAGAAGCGCTCACCGGAGAACTTTGCCTATTTAGCTGCAGTCCTAGTATGCCTGAAAACAGGCTCACATAGAAAGTACATTAGCGCGTCTTCAGCCTAATAACATGCTCATAGGCGCTTGTGAGTTCTTCTGCTCGTTCATTTTAGCAAATCGGTGGCGGTCTCCGAATCCAAACCCCCACCGATCAAAACCTCTGACATATCACTGACATGTCAAAAGTTTGCAGAAACGAGTTACTCTTCTGGTGTCCCCAGGCTCTGACCTAGTAATGGGCCCCAATAACACAGGGCCTCAGAGGTTCAGCAGAAGACAACTAAATTTGTAGGTGACTTTGAAGCCAATTACTTGTCACTAGGGTCTATTTCTTATGGGATGATCGCAAATAACCTATTAAGCTTTGTTAACGTGGAGGAAAAATTAGACCCTATGGATGATCTGTCATTGTGTGCAATGCTAACAACCAAAATTACATTGCAATTAAAATGGATTTGCACATGTTCTGTACAGATGGGGATAGACTCATAGAATAAAGAGTTCAAGGAAGCCTAGTCTGACGCTGGCAGAAGGGCCAGTGTTTGTGGGGTTTTCTATAGTATACATACTGTGTGGTTGCCACATATTTTTCTTCTTAAAAACCGGTTAATCGTTTACATACTGGGCCTTGACCGGTTTTACTGAAAACTCTTGCCCCCATGATTCTTACAATCTGTAGAGGCTCTAACAATTACCACTTCCAGATATATTTCTCCTCATCTTTACAATGAATTTAGTAATCGATATTTTGTCATGTTCCAAACTTGTTGAATTTCCGCATACACCGTTGATAGCAGTGAATGGGGTCTGCTAGTGATGTTAAGTGTATGTGGCGTTGTCAGACATTTTCACTCCGCTGAGTCAAATATGTAAGTTACTGAGAAGGATTGAAGCATTTTATTTCTAGCTGTTACGCCGCCGGTGGTGCTCAATACCGTAACACCAGACAATCACTATCAAATTGGTGAAGCACGCATCAATATTAACAGAAAACAAAAGGCACAAGTAACTCACCAGTTGATAAGCAGAACCGAATACTGAAGGTAGTAGAAGATGGAGACGATGCATGAAGCAGTTAACAGATAAATAGACAGTGGACAAGAATTAACAGCACATATTAACCCTACCTGAATACCATCCCACAACAGGGTAAGACAACAGCTTGGCAGCAGACCAAATGTACAGGAAAGCCAAACAACCAAGTGGAACTACTGATCCCAGGATACACACAAAACCACTATACAAAAACTAGATCTCTCAGAGGACTAACAGGTCCAACAGTGCAAACAAACACATAGAGAAGAACAAAGTCACCAACTAGAATCTGGAAGGAGTTTAACAAGTCAGAAACCGTATAACCAGCCCCTGAGTAATTCGGGCCTGAAGTATATATAGGCCCAAGAAACGTACTCCGTCCTAATTAACCAGGCAAAGCTAAATGATGACCAAATCCAGACAGACCAAAAGGCCTGTAACGAACAAACACAGAGATAACAAATCATTTATTAGCAGCAGTCCTACTGCTAATCGTAACACCGGCCAAGAAAGCACTTTCTAGTAATTACACAACTCAATTTTTGAGAACTCCCCCACACACACACAATTAAAAATAAAATCAATTTCTTAATGCTACCCCAATCTAGTGTATGGGATCAACAGACTTTTCTCCTGAAGAAAGGGAAATGCTGTTGGTGCATCAGCAGAAGATTCTACTAGGTGAAGACATTGATCTTCAATAGAGTGGAAATCCAGAGTGGTCACCTCCGCTGGCGGGACCTGCTGTCCAGGCAGCCAACATATTTAGTCTGACGGAAACTCACCAATGAATAATTACAACGGTAAACACAATTTTTTTTCGAAGGAACATATATATCAAACAAAATTAAGATCACGGAACCAGAATTTTCAATCTTCCTTTACTCTATCCTATTCACCCACAGGATACCCAATAATGGCTAATAATTGAAGCAATTATATTACATGAAAAATTAAAATTCACCCAGTAACACAAATTCTATGATCAGTGTTGTTCAATAAGTTAATTAGCTAATTGAGCAACGACATTTTATGGGGAAATCAATATATACGTTCCCCCGTCCACCCCACGCAAGTCATTTGGAACCTGCACAGAAAACCGATGAATTAAGATCTCCCACATCCAGGGAATTGCAGAATAATTTGCTCTTTTCTTTGGATAATTGTAATCAGCAGGTTGCCTCGTCATCAATCTCTCTCGTAAACCACAAAGGTTGCAAGGTAATCGGAGAGCTGTGATGGACTGCAGGAATTTTAATGTATCAGATATCTAAGCTTGCTTTGCAAATTTCCTTTCATATAACTCCCAGGAAGCATCTGTTATTATGTTTGAAACTTTAAAATGTAGGTCTCTGGTTGAAAATTATTTTACTTTGTCATTAATGTCGCTATTTAATAGGTAGGTATAAATCTCTCTGCTAAGAATTTCCCAGTGGTGTTACCAGTAATAATCATAATGTCCGCTATGGCGCCACAGGCTCTGAGAGATAAGTACTATACAGCAGTATTCTACAGTCAGTGGCTCACAAGCCACTTGTGATTCTTAGGGTATGTGCACACGTAGTGACCAAAAACGTCTGAAAATACAGAGCTGTTTTCAAGGGAAAACAGCCTCTGATTTTCAGACGTTTTTTGAGCAACTCGCATTTTTCGCGCCGTTTTTTACGTCCGTTTTTTACGTCCGTTTTTGGAGCTGTTTTCATTGGAGTCTATGAGAAAACGGCTCCAAAAACGTCCAAAGAAGTGTCCTGCACTTCTTTTGACGAGGCTGTATTTTTACGCGTCGTCGTTTGACAGCTGTCAAACGACGACGCGTAAATGACAGGTCGTCTGCACAGTACGTCGGCAAACCCATTCAAATGAATGGGCAGATGTTTGCCGACGTATTGTAGCCCTATTTTCAGACGTAAAACGAGGCATAATACGCCTCGTTTACGTCTGAAAATAGGTCGTGTGAACCCAGCCTTACGCTCCCTTAAAGGACTTGTCCAAGATTAGAAAAACATGGCTGCTTTCATCCAAACACAGCACCACACCTGTCCATAGGTTGTGTCTAATCTTGCAGCTCGGCTCCACTGAAGTAAATGAGGCTTAGCTGCAATACCACACACAGCCTGTGGACAGACGGGGCACTGTTTTTGTAGGAAAGCAGTCATTTTACTAATCCTGGACAAGCCCTTCAATGCTGCAGCAGTAGGAATGTCATAGCATTATTGTAACTTGGCAGCTGGGTCAGAGGCACATAGCTGGTTCTTGGCCCATGGGTCACCTGGCACCAAGGCCGGCCTCTTAGAAATGGACTTTACATCAGCATAAAGCCCCGTTCACATCACGTTTGTGCTATACGCTGAGCGTATACATATTTTAAAAATAAAAACGTAGATCATTGAAAACGTATACAAACGTGTAACATTTTCTGTTTACGCCTGTTTTTTTTATAGTACGTACGTTCAACGTATACTCATATGTTGGTATATGTTTGTCCGTTTTTTTTAAAGTGAACACGGATAGAAAAAAAAAATTAAAAAAATGATAGATTTACTGTATGTAAACGGATACAAACGCATAGCATTACGTCTGCATACGTCGTCCATTAAGATCAATGCTAAAAGAAAGTTACGTCACGTATACCTTTTTCTTGCAGTACAGAATATCATAGCAGACTACGCTTTTCAGTACTTTCAAAAAACCGTATCCCAACAAACCATGACAAACATACCAAACGGATACTATTTTGGTTTATCTTTGACTCATTATAGTCTATGTATACGCTGAGCTATTAGTTTCAATACTTTTTTAGTGTTTAAAAATGTATACGCTCGGCGGATAGCTCAAGTGCGATGTGAATTGGGCCTAACAGCGCAGCATTTGAAATTGGTGATGTGTTAAAAAGGGGTCAACTGACCCAGACAACCCCTTTGTAAAACGCTCTTAAAGGGGTTTTCCCATGAAGCACATTTATGACATATCCACAGGATATGTCATAAATGTCAGATAGGTGCATGTCCCGTCTCTAGAACCCGCACCTATCCCTAGAACGGGGCCTCCAAAACCCTTTTGTTGCTTTATATGCTCATGCTGCCTTCCAGACACTTACGGATTACATGGTCGGGAGTTACGGAAACAGACGATTCTGTTACTCCCATAGAACTGAATAGGAGTTACAGAAATAGCGTAGCTCGCATGCTACGCTGCTTCCGTAACGGCCATTCACTACTATGGTAGTTATGGAAATCGCGTAGCTCGGCGAGTTACGCCGTTTCTGTAACCCCCGACCATGTAATCAGGAAGCGGCCGGGAGTCAGCTTCAGAACAAAGAGGTAGAATGAGGTTTAGAGGGCCCCGTTCTAGAGATAGGTGCCGGTCCCAGAGAACCATATGCCATTTATAATACTATTGTCTTATGTGGCACAGAGGCGCTTGGGCCCCCACTTAGGCACCAGGGCCTGGGTGCGACCTACAGCTATGCTCCGGAGTGGGATATCAGGTTTAACTGCAATCATATCTTTGGGTTTTTGAGTGGAGCTCAGATTTAATTACAACGACTCCAGTTTAATTCCTCTTCAATTAGAAAAGAAAATTTAATTTCGGAGTTACGGTTCTATCTTTTTATAACCACAGAAAAAATTAAGAATAAATTTGTTACTTGTCATCAAACTACGCCAACCTCCGAACACTTCAGCTTCTCTCTTCTCATTGCATTATCATACGACACCTTCACAAATTAGACTCCAATGTATCATCCAGCTGTTTTTAAGCAGAATGTGCACGGTAGAATTTGGATATTTCAAAGTGTGCTGAATATTTCATTCCGAAAATGTTCCTCAATGAATCTTTAACTTCACTAATATATTCCTCGTCCCCTTTACCGCTTGCCCAGATGTATTACATTTGAGAAGCATAGAGGACATACTCTGTTCCCAGTGTCAGTCCTGGTGTGGCTGCTTTACCATCGGCTCTACACAGCAGATTTGCCTTTCAGTATCGCAGGAGGAAAAATTTCCAATGGTATTTTTTCAAGTTCCGTCGCACCTGTTCTTGCCACCTGTCTCTGCCAAGCACACTTACCAAATAAAAAGATTAAGATGCCTCATATTTCTCTAATGAACTCCGCCAGACGCCAAGTTTTTCTGTTCTAAAGAATAATAATCACACTACAAAACGAGAAATCAGCGACTTTTACTTATCATAAAACATTCTATGTAGCACAGGAGTAAATAATATACGTTAGAGAAAAATAAATGTATAAACTCTGAAGATTGCAATGTGGTATGTCACCACATTATAAGTGCCCTATCTCCTATAGAAGGAGATCGGCGCTGTAATGTAGGTGACCGCAGTGCTTTTTATTTAGAAAAACAATCTATTTTAAACCACTTTATGAGCGATTTTTAGCTTTATGCTAATGAGTTTCTTAATGCCCAACTGGGTGTGTTTTACTTTAGACCAAGTGGGTGTTGTACAGAGGAGTGTATGACGCTGACCAATCAGTGACCAATCAGCGTCATACACTTCTCTCCATTCATTTACACTGTACTAGCGATATAGTTATATCGCTAGTGGAGTCACTTACACAAACACTAACATTACTGTAGTGTCCTGATAATGAATATACATCACTACCAGCCTGGACGTGATGTGTATTCAGAATCCTGACACTTCTAAATCTTTTCTGAGAGATTCCAGCAAGGCAAGCGTAATCTCACGAGATTACGATGTAACCTGTCATTTCAAACGAGATTACACTTGCCTTGCTGAAATCTCACAGAAAAGATTTAGAAGTGTCAGGATTCTGAATAAACATCACGTCCTGGCTGGTAGTGATGTATATTCATTATCAAGACACTGTAGTAATGTTAGTGTTTGTGTGAGTGCACATAACGATATAACTATATAGCTAGTGCAGTAAATGAATGGAGAGAAGTGCATGACGCTGATTGGTCAGCGTCATACACTCCTTTGTACAACGCTATAAAGATCACTTTCACTTTTCATTAGTCACCTCATTATCATCGCTGGCAGGATTACAATGACAGGTAACACCTCTATATAGAAAAATACAGGATCCACCCATCACAATAGCTCGATCCTTCCTGTTCTGTAAATATCACTTCTCACTAGTCATCTCATTATCATCACAGACAAGATTACACTGACAGGTAACACTTCTATATAGATAACACAGGATCCACCATTAACAATAGGTGATGGACACAGCTCCCCTCCTCCTCCTCCTCCCTGCACAGTGACCTCTGCACAAGTCATAGAGCATGCTCACTACATTCTACCATAAAAGACAATGGTTCATCTACAGACTATTGTTTCCTATGATCTATATGGCTGGTGTATAGCATTTCTCCAAATGCTGTTAACAGAAGCTCAGGCATGATGGCTGCCCCATAATCATGTACAGAAAATAGAATAAAATCTACAATCAACAAATAATATTTTTTATTTTTTTAAAAAAGAATATAAAAAAAATATTATGTTCCCCTTTAAACACAATGCCTGCCCAGGAGAGTAATCAGTTTCTTGCCCGTGTAAATACAAGCAATGGAAGCAAATCCCAGCAAACCTGCAACTTGTACTCAACCCAGGACTGGAAGTCCTTTGTCTTGAAAACAAGTTGACGTACACTACAAGTGAGCATTGTCCCAGGAAGATGTATTTTTTTCCTGCAATGAATATTGTACATAACACACATAGATAATTTGATTATGGCGCTACACTACGCAAAGTATAACATTGTGACAATAACCTGACATGTATCCTCCAGGTGCATAAAGAGACCACATCCAGGGCAGAGCCGACCGTGGGCCACACATGGGCAGGTCCAGTCTCATTTAAAATTACCCCCAAAAAATAGATATATTGTATGTGTGTTTAGCTCAGAGCTCTGCAGTTATACAGCAGCTTCCATAACAGATGTCAGCAATGCAGAACCTCAAACAAGCAACTTTTAGATCTATTATAATATTCTGGGCTCAGAACCGAGCCCATGCAGGGATCACAATATAGTAATCGCACTATTACAACCACTAAAGGTATAAACTGGCCATAATCCAAAACATCCTCTTAGGCCTCATGCACACGACCGTATTTTTTCCCCCCCATAAATACTGGCGTAAATACGGGTCCGGTGTCACACGTATTCCACCCGTTTTGCACCAGTATTTACGAACCCGTGCCCGTAAATATGGGTCCGGTGTCACACGTATTCCACCCGTATTTACGAGCACGTTTTTGGCGGCAAAATAGCACTGCACTAATCGGCAGCCCCTTCTCTCTATCAGTGCAGGATAGAGAGAAGGGACAGCCTTTTCTGTAATAAAAGTTAAAGAAATTCATACTTACCCGGCCGTTGTCTTGGTGACGCGTCCCTCTCTTCACATCCAGCCCGACATCCCTGGATGACGCGGCAGTCCATGTGACCGCTGCAGCCTGTGATTGACCTGTGATTGGCTGCAGCGGTCACATGGCCTGAAACGTCATCCAGGACGTCGGGCCGGATGTCGAGAGGGACGCGTCACCAAGGCAACGGGCGGGAGACCGGACTGGAGGAAGCAGGAAGTTGTCGGTAAGTATGAAAGTCTTTTATTTTTATTTTTTACAGGTTTATACTGATCGGTAGTCACTGTCCAGGGTGCTGAAAGAGTTACTGCCGATCAGTTAACTCTTTCAGCTCCCTGGACAGTGACTATTTACTGATGTTGCTTAGCAACGCTGCTGTAATGACGGGTGCACACATGTAGCCACCCGTCATTACGAGAGCTCCATAGACTTCTATGGACTGTCCGTGCCGTTATTACGGCCTGAAATAGGACATGTTCTATCTTTTTCAACGGCACGGGCACCTTCCCGTGAGAAAACGGGAAGGCACCCGTCGCCAATAGAAGTCTATGAGCCCGTTATTACGGGTCGTGATAACGACCCGTAATAACGGGCGTTTTTACGGTCGTGTGCATGAGGCCTCAGGCGGTATCATTATAGCGTTGGGCTAACCTGTTGGAATCCAACATCTTATTTTCATATCAATAAGAAAGTGAAGTGTTTCTAACATCCACTTCAGTCTTTGTATCAAATCAAGACCTATGGCAGGTAAACCCATTATAACAATGCAGGGGAATACAAGGAAAACAAAGGGGCCCAACTAAGTGCACACTGAGAACTCAAGACATCTCTACAACTTTTTAATTGAAGTTACTATCCTCTGTAATATCATAAATTTGCAGGGGCTGGAGCTGTGTTTTTTTTTATTTTTTTACACACAGCTCCATATTCAGTTTCTCTTAACACAGTAAATGTTAAATCTCCGGCCAGCTGCAGCCACCAGTAGGGGGAGCTTTGTAGAAATAGATTGAGCTGCATAGGTTTCTAAGCAGTAAACGCCCTCTAGTGATGGCTGCAGGCAAATGATATTACGGTGTAAAAAAAAACCATTAACAGTCCAAAACTAGGCATCCTCACACCACAGGCCTCATAGAAATTGCGCAAAGTTAGTATTATAGTAATGGAAGTATATCAGGGTTTGGCTTTCTATGCAGTTCCAGTAGTGTAGCAGTTCGGGGCATGGTTGGCTCGCCAATGTTGAGTTTGAATTTATGAAGGGTACTATTTTTACATGGAGGCAGACTTTATGGAAGATATGCCATTAAAACAGTGGTACTCTTCGTGAATGCATGCTCAACATTGGCGAGCCAACCGTGCCCCAAACTTCTATACTAGTAGAACTGCATCAAAAGCAAATGCCTGATATTCTTCCATTACTAGAATACTAACTTTACAAGCGATCGTATATTAGACCAAGGAAGTTGTAGGTAAGTGAAATGGTGTCTGTCTGTTGTACAGTAAAAATAATAATACAGATGGCTCTTCCAAAAAGGACTTTAGCGTGTAAACATAATACTGGTATAACTTACGTGAAAGAAGACAGACATGGCTGCAATCAACCTCTTATCCATAATGGCTGTACCAAAACTGTCAAAATCATCTGGATTGTACGAATAAATCTGCATCTGTTCGTGATGAAAAAAAAGATTGTTGAATTTAGAGATGTTTTGATCATTTCAGGAGTTCATAGAAATTTCAAGTACTTTCAAATAAGCAGACATGACTAAAATGTTTTGCAGCACGCAATACAAAATCTCAATCATCACTGGATAATTTTACAAGAATCACACTTTCCCTCTAAATCTTAAGTCGACCACATATGGCCCAATTGTATTTGTAAAATTGCACCACAGAGCTTTTAGGAATGTCAGTGCAAAAATTTTATGTTAGGTTACATTGATTTCTAATAGAGAGCAACTGTGGCACCATGCTCCATTTCAGATGCACTTATGAGCCTATTATTTTAATCCTAAATCATGGGACATTTTAAGCCCCACCCTCTTTTTGCCCAGTAATGCCCCAAAAACTACTGGAAATGCCACTTTTTAATACAAGTTAGCATAAAATCGACACCTTTTGCGCGACCGTCCAACGAAAATCAGTATTTTTGGCAAACGAGCCTATGGGGAGCTCTGTCATACAGCTCCCCTAAGTTTCTTGGTAGAGATTGTATCAAGTGTCTAACAGAAACTGGAATTCTTCCCGTAGCAAACAGAGATCAGATTTAAATTCTTAAGCGGTTCTAGAAAAATTACAGGGGAGTCGAGCAGTTTACCTTAGTAACCAATAAGGTCACCGATTCCCCTTTTGTAAATCACCATGTACCCAGGTTCTATAACCTTGTCCAGCCAAGTGTGCCCCCCCCCCAGAAACAACCCCGTCCTCCCTGCAATGCACACCGCCAATCACAATTAATGAACATTACCAAATGGCAAAATAAAGCAACTAAAAGACCCGCACAACACACTTGAATCATAGGCAGTGGCTAATGCATTTTGATTTATCTGTCTCAAACAGCGCAAAGTACAAATCCAACCGTTCAATATACAACTGTGCATTATTTGTCACAGTTTAAGAACATCATTTATTAACAAAAATGAGGTGTCTGACAGGGCGCATGGTGCAGCCAACTATTTACTCTGCAGAGGAGAAAAAAAAAAGATAAATTATCACACGGAGAGATTCCATTTTACTTAATGCAGTCTGTAGTGAGGAAGTCTTTTATTTACAACTTTATACAAAGTATTTCATTTCAATAACTCCCTCCAGCCCATAAAATAAAGCCGTCTCTGATGATGGAAACGACCTCTACTACAAGGTCAAAATACCACACTGTGGCTGCTGATGATGGAGATTAGTCGATAAGAAGCCAAAGTTAATTGCTTCCTAATAGAAGAAATATCCTGCTGCTGTAAATATATTTTGATACGCTGTACAGGTAGATAGCAGGCAATGTTTTCTGCATGCTTCAAGAGGACCTGTCAACACGTCTGACGATTGTGTTTTAGTAAATACTTTTATTCCCTATGAAATAAGCAGGCTGGAGCATCATTTTGTTTTAAAAAAAAAATGTTTCAATTAATCTGCGTTGTGCCGTTCCTTTATTATTCCTCCCGGAAATGTCTGAATAGTCACTAATGGTTGTTACAATTTCCATTTTCATAGCTGCAGTGTAAAGCATGGATGAGGGATGGAGCAGCAGTCTGAGACACTGATGAGACAGGAGGTGAATTTCTGACGGCCTTTGATGAAAACGCAGCTAAGCTTCGGTCACGGATTATTACAATACATTATAAAACTGAAGAAAATTTATTGCATGCAAGCATTACCCATGGGGCAGTGGCTTAATTGGATTGATGGGGTTGAGGTCAAGACTCTGTGCGGCCAGTCAAGTTCTTCCACACCAAACTCACCCGAACAGGTCTTTAAGGACATTGTACACTGGGGCACAGTCATACTGGAACGGAAAAGGGCCGAACCCCAAACTGTTCCCACAAAGTTGCCAGCTAAGGCCTTATTCACACGAGTGTATTTGACATACATACTACGCGCATTAAACCAACGGCGGTCACACGGACCTATGCAATTCAATGGGGCCATTCAGGCATTCAGTGTTTTTCACGCAGTGTGTGTCCTCTGTGTGAGACTCACTGCATGTCCTATACTTGTGCGAAGTCAATGGGTGCGTGAAAATCACGGACAGCACATGGACGCACATCCATGTGCCATGCGATTTTCACGCAACAGTTGCTAAACAAATGATGAGGAAAAAAAAACCTCCTTCAGTTTATTTTGCGGACTTAAAAAAAACACGTGACATAAGCGCGTGTGAAGAAAGCCTAAAATTGTCCAAGATGTCTTGGTCTGCTGAAGCATTAAGATTTCCCCTCACTGGAACTAAGAAACCGACCCCTGAAAAACAACCCCATAGCATTATCCTCCTCCACCAAACTTCACAGTTGGCACACTGCAGTCAGGCAGGTAACGTTCTCCTGGCATTCACCAAACCCAGACTCATCCATCAGACTGCCGGATTCATCATTCCACAGAACACATTTCCACTGCTCCAGAGTCCGGTGGCGGCGGCTTTACACCACTCCATCCCACGCTTGGCATTGATCTTGATGATGTAAGGCTGGCACACAGTTGCGTGGCCATGGAAACCCGTGTCATGAAGCTCCCGGGGCAGTTTTTGAGTGGATGTTTTGAAGAGGTTTGATACTCCGCAGTTAGAGTCAGCAGAGCGTTAGCGAGTTTTATACACTGCGCCTCAGCACCCCCACCCTAACTTTACGTGGTCTCTACTTCGTGGCTGAGTTGCTGTGATTCCTAAACGCTCTCACTCTACAATAATATCACTCACAGTTGATCGTGGAATATCCAGGAGGGAGAAATTTCATAAACTGACTTGTTTTCACCACGGTGGCGTCCTATTATAGGACCGCGCTGGAATTCGGAGATCTCTTTACAACGACCCGTTCTTTCACTAATGTTTGTAAAGGCGACTGCATGGCGAGGTGCTGGATTTTTTACACTGGTGTGCCAGATATTTCTGTCTATATAGTGTATATCCATCTATATTTATTTAGATCTACACACTTTAGATATATCCCGATACACTTTTATTTTTATTTTTTTAAACTACAATATATATATGAAAAGATTATTCCAGAGCCGGCTAACAGGTCTATTTGTAAACAGCCCACATGTAGCATGTCACCTTCATTTAGACCTCCAGAAGAACGGGAATATGAGAACATTATAGAGGTCGAGGCTTGTTTAACAGAGTATTATTACCCTGTTCTGTATCTATTATTGTATGAAAATAGCCGGCTGACCGCTATGGCTTAGAATATAGAAGCTAAGAAATTGCTTTGTTCTGGGGCTAACAGCCTTATGATTTACCATGAAATGAAGTCTGGAAAATCATTTTGGATAAATGGAAGTATAAATTTAATAGAATTTCCAAGACAACACGGATTGCTACACTCCAACATAAACAGCACGTTCTAAATCATTCCAAACAAACAGCCCAACTCTCCGCTATAATAAACCGCTGGGTGATTATTTCACTCACTCCCAAGTCTATTATTCCCCATTTATTAGTCTTCTATTTAAAGATGGTAAGTAATTTCAAGACTCTTAGTAGAGTATTAAATATATTGCTAAGAGACTACATTAAAACGGCACAGTCTGATATTTACAAAGCCTTATATATTTGATTAGACGGTGAATGGCGGTCAGGGAAACAACAGTATTATAAACCCTTTAAACATAGGCACTAACCGTCTAGATGCACATTGTTGTCCCTATATAGTCTATATAGTAGAAGTAGTGACATCCTAGGACTAATACACTTGTGTCAACAGGGATCACTTGTAATGGCAACTGGCACATCGATATAAAATGGTCATTGCTAATGCGAATACTATGAATCCCAAAAAGTTTTATTGAATATTATTTCAGCACTCACAATGGCGTCTAGAATCACGCACGGCACTCTTACGGAGGATTAATCACTTCTTAGATAAAATTTCTAACTGAAGTTCCAAATTTAATGCAATAAGCAGGCCATACACTAGAGATTTTGGACTACACGAAAAGACCAGCTTCTGCGGACTGCCTTTTCATGACACGAACGAGCGTGACCGATAGACATCCATGGAAAAGTTGTTCTCTTTTGGATTTTTTGGGCGATTGTGGTCAGGTGCTGTCCTTGCAAATTCGTTTATGCTAAACAGATCTGCATCCCATCATTAGACGCCTAGACTAGGATAAAGATCAAGGTAGCGGTTAATCGGGAATTTGTCGTTTTATCTTATACAGTTGTCGTCCAAAACGATAACCGTTACAGAACAAACATGGACAAATCGCTCATAAAAAAACAGCTGTCTAAAATCCCTAATATATGGCCAGCTTTAGGCAGGATAATCCCACTAGGTTAAGAGGACCGGTATCCCATTAGACATAGTAGGGTTTCTGGGTTTTGATTCAGACCCTCAAAACAAAGTAACAGCAATATATATTAATAAACTGCAAAACATGAGTGAGCAGCCTATGTACTGGCAGGAGCATAATGTCAGAAATCTGCTTCTGTACCAATTGTTAAAAAGGAATTGTTTTTGAATAATCAAACATGATCGATCAGTGATCAGCTTTCTTAAAGAGGTTCTCCACCTAAATTTATTTTTTAAAATATCTGATTAACGTAGCAGTAAGAAAGAGGTGTAGTTAAAAATGTTTTCCGTGAAAAAATGTTCATCTTTACTGGGTTGGCTGGAGATTAAAGATATGAGAACTGACGGTTTTGTTATTTTAGAACATTTGCTTCTTTATTTTTGTTTTTCAAGCTCACTCACAACCACTTTAAAAGGAGTTCCTTGCTTTGGACAATCCCTACTTGTTAGAAGAATCCCTAGACAATAAGCTAAATCAGCGACCCCCTGCTGGGACCCCCGGCAATCAGCTGTAATCTGTGGGGAAACCTGTCAGCAAGGGTTTAATTTCCCTGCAGTGCCACCACAGGGGAAATTAAGTATTACACAGTTCTCATTCATATCAATGTGTTGTCTGTGTAATGCAGGACAGGACAGGCCCTCCAGAGCGAGACACACTCTTTGTAACCGCTCTTCACACTGTCCAAGAGATGAGGATCCTGAACAGAGGATTAACTCAGAATTCACTAATAGGGTCTATAAAAATTGATTTTCTAAACTGGACAACCTATTAATGCCTAGCTAGTCATTGCTCTCTCTCTCTCTCCTCTCAGTTAAATGGCATTTCTTCCATAAGCCAGTTCCACACAAGAGAATTACGGCTACCTTGGCCCTACAGATCTCTACCTTGGCCCTACATATACAGCCCCGACAAAATACAATCATGGGAAACCAGCCTTAAAGGGGAATAGATGAGAACATGTATAGCCTTACATGTAGTCTAATACAGTAGAAAGCGCTATTTTAGTTTAGGTAGCAGTGGGCCCCCTTTCCTGCAGGGCTTTTTTTTGTCCTGGTCTCAGGTGCACATATGCTATGTCCTCCCTGGCCTTTGGTGAGAAAACTGCTCTAAATAATGTTAAAGGAGTTATCCCACAAATTCTATGTTTTTGTAAATAACGCACCTAATTCTAAAAATAATCGGTATTTTTATCCACCCATTAAAAAATATATATATATATAAATGTGACTTTCACAAGATATACAATTTTTAAACTTATTATAGCGCCATCTAGTATTTTAACTCTCTTCCCTATAGTGCGTCCACCTTCCTAAGTGTTTAGAGGTGGACACACATGCCCCATTTCTCTGCTCCTTTGGTCTTTCTGCTGGTGCGAGGGAACAGTGCTTTGGTGAGCAGGCTGTCTCATAATCTTCAGTGTCTTTTCAGCTTGTTAGAGGAGATGCTGAGCTAGCGTAATGGCATGCTCCTCCTCTGACATGCAGAATCATATCCCTGCGTAGAGGTTGAAAGAACATACTTTTTTTTTTGTGCAGCTTGGGGGAGGGAGACAAAAAAAGTGTATTGGATTACAGACCGTTACAGCTTGCAGAGAGAGGGTCACATGATACGGATCTATTGCCCGCCCAGATTCCAGCTAATGAGCATCAAAGTTGATGGGTCAAAAGGTACAAACGGGTGAAAAGGTAAAATTGAAAAGTTACTTTATTGATGAATAGGATTCTACTGCCTCAGTTTGTGTAGGTTTGTATTTTGCAGACTAATAGGGTTTGTGGGTTAACAAAGAGTTCAAAAGAGGGCCAGAAGGTCCCAAAAAAACCACATGATTTTTATCAACTACGGTGTAGCTGTACATTGAAATTAGGACTTTTCTTAGACTATGCAACTGATCGTGCTTAAAGAATAACTATTTGAAAGATTTAAAAATACAGATTTTACAAGTCACCACATTATAAAGTAACATATCTTTATGATATATTTTATTTAATCAAGGACCAATCTTTGCAATCAGATGTGGAAAGAAAATAAGAACAAAAGTATTCAAAGATGCAAGAGCAAAATAAATCATGCAAAAAACCTCAGTTCACATTACCGTACATCCGTTATACAGGCATTCCTTGCAATTAAATCAAAGGCGGTCAAAAAAATAATAATTGATATATTGAGTATCGGAAAGAAGGGCGGCTTGAAAGGACAGGTCTGACTTGTAAGATTGTATGTGGAAGTCAGGGGACCTAAGAAAATGCAATTCCCTGCACCTTTCACAGCCTTGAATTAAACATGGAGCAGATCTCCTCTCTATAAAACCACAGGTGTGAACCAGATGTCATGCTTGTCTTCTCTCGAGATTACAGCTCACAAAACTTTTGCCTTTGGAATATTAACGAAGCTCGGAAATCAAGAAGACGGAGATGCATTAAAAAACAAACAGGTTTAGCATAGCAGCTTATCTGACAAGCCATTGATTTCCTTTGCTGCAAGATTGCATTTATAAAGATGATTATATTTCACATTCGGGAAGCGTCTGCTCTGAACACTGATCGCTTGGGCTACAAAAACACCAATAAAAACAATCTGACTGTGCCATGGCAAACTTTGGTATACTTTTTTTTTCTGGTCACAACCATGGATGTGTCAAAAATGAAAGAGGACCTGTCACTGCTCCTGACATGTCTATTAGTAAATACTTGCATGCCCTATGGACTATCAATTCTGAAGCATATTGTCTTAGAACTATGCATTGTGCTGTTCCTCTGTTATTCCTCCTAGAAATTTATTTATAAATGGACAACTGGACTTTACCATTCCCCCTTGTCAAAAGGGTGTGTACCTACACAGTCTCACTCTAAGCACTGATTGGACATGGCCAGTCTGTGTAGTGACACATCCCCAACTGGTAACACCCAGTTGTCAATTTGTTCACACATTTCTAGGAGGAATAACAGAGGAACGGCACAATGCAGAGTTTTAAGAAAGGATGTTCCAGATTTGTTGTTTCATGGGGAATATTTACTAAAACAGACATAAAGAGGCCCTCTGTTCCCCATCAAACTATAATTCTAGAGCATGTTTATTTTTAGAATTCTGCGTAGTGCTATTCAATTGTTATTCCTAAAAAAAGAACAATGCATGAATTAATTGGCAACTGGGTTTTAGCATTTCACTTATCAATAGGGTGTTCCCTAGACAGTCTAAAATGGTCCAGCATTGTTCAGGATTGGACAGTCAGTGTATAGGGACACGCCTCACTGACATGACACTAGAGCCAGTTAGACAAAAAATGGACAGAGGCAGAACTTCTAAAAAGTATCAGCAATTTCTAAATTGCTGATACCTTTTGGAAGTGCTGCCACTGTCAATTTTTTTGTCTTTCTGATATTGAGGACCGTGGACCAGGTCCAATTGAGGCGTGCACCCAGTTGCGCTCCAGTGCTGTAGAATCTTTGTTTTGTACTAGAGCCAGTTAGACCTTGGCCGAGGCCGGTTTTTTTGTAGTCTGGGCAATTGGCGTTAATGGAAAACAACCCAAAAATGAAGATGCCAATAAAATGTGAGTGTCTATGGCTTTCTGCTGCCTTGCTTCATATTTGACCTAGTTCTGATGCTGGGAACGTTCCTAGGACTGGGTGGCCTGACAAAGGAGGAGCACCTAATCCAAATAGTAAGTATTCTCTTATTATACAAAAACATCAGGACCGGTTATTGCCGGTAAAAGTATTTCACTTCTACCGGCCTCTCAGTATAAATACCGGTTGGGTCAGCGGTTGACCAGCCTGGTGGCAACCCTAGCACCGATTCTTTCCCATAGTGCTTTGGCACTCCTCTGAAATTTTCCAAAAATATAACATGGCATTTCAACGTGTCCATGCATTGCCCTCGTGTCTGCATTTTATTTATATCAGGTCCTTTTTGAAATAGGACAACAGTGACAGTTCGACAGCTATCTGTGTTTTTTTTAACCCATACACTCGAGTTTATCATTGGGCACAGCTCACTAAGATTTCACTAAATGTACATGACTGCAAGTAAACTTAATTTAATTTTAAATTAAATGTAATTAAATATAGTTAAAATATCTTAATTCCGTTATGACAGTTTACAAAGAACGTTAAAAGTGTAACTAAACGTTTTTTGTTTTTTTTAAAAAAACAACCTTTTGACATGTCACATGCCCACCCCATGTCTAATACGAAGCGCCAGAAGTGCTGTGCTGCTTCGTTTCTGATCAGCTTTCTTCAGACTTCAGAGCTGTGTACAAGCTCAAAAGAAAGTCTTTGAGTTCGTACACCACTCGCTTTACTTTGCAGAGGAAAGCCGATCGGAAAAGAAGCGGCACACCGCTCACCAGAGCTCTTCTGCCGCTGCGTTTTCGCGATCAGTGGAATTCTCAGTGCTTGGACCCCACCGATCACAACTTCTCATATGTTACTATGACATGTCAAAAGTTTTTTAAAAGTTTAGTTACCCTTTAAATGACAAACTCTGCTACATCTGTATAACTCATCATACACGTTTTTGTATGCCCCAGTTGTCGGTAAAGTACATATTGTGTTTAACACTCGCCAATATACCTGGGTACATGTTAATGGTACGTTAATGAGAAAGGATGGTAAGCCTGAAACATTGCAGCAAAAAATTTATTCATCGTGCACCAGTAGGTTCTTGTCTACTTAGAACCATTTAACATATCCTTAGTAAGTTACATTGTAGTATAACCTTAAACTGAGGGTTGTCATTGTGGACAATCTGTATTTGATAGAAGGGTCTATAATCAATCACAGGATCGCTCACTACTGGAACCCTAAGAGATTAAAGGTGATCTGTGGGGGAACCCATCAGAATGTGTTTAAAACCTCTGCAGCTCCTCCGCAGGGCAAATAAAGTATTACACATTTCTCTATCAAATTATGATGCTCTTTGTGACCTGCCTAAATAGGAAGCCTGCCACTATTAACTCAGTCCATAATAGGATATTTAAAAATGGGTATTGTAAACCTCATCAGAAACGCTGTTACATTTTAGATCTATTATTTAGCAAGTGTTATTATCCATTGCATTATGAAATAAAATGAAACCATTTTGGACGGGATTTTTTTTTTTGTAGTGGAATCATCTGAGCAGCCTCATGTAAATACAGGATGAATGTGAGAGTTAAAGATTGTTAATGCTTTTCATTTCTAATCAGATCTATGACTAAAGTCTTTAGCTCTAAATGAGTCCTGTTAGGGGAGCTTTAGTCCCTTGACAGCCCAGATTAATTCATTTTTAATAAACAGAGCGTATGGGTCCATAGCTAGAAATCAGTGGAAAATTATGATTTCACATGGGAAGGTGCCAGTTGCGAATGGTAATACGACAGCTTGCAGTGGTGAACGCAGTGCGTTTTAGAAATGAATTGATTTGTTTGGCTTTCCAGTCAAAGCGAGGACCGGCTATATGTCAACGATCTGAAATAATTGATTTTATGTATATGGGTTTATGGAGCATTAGCATATCCCCAGTCTCCACACCAGTTTCCCATTTCACTTGTAAGTAAAACAATGGAATAATCTGACATAATCCAAAGAGAATGCAAACTGGTAACTAGGTTGTATTCCAACAGCCTCAAGTGCCAGATTTATATAACTATTCACGTACAAATTGCATGGTCTAAGAAAAACTGGCAACTCACATGCATGATGTCAACAAGGTCTATAGGCGCTTGTATATGTCTTGAATAAGAAAATAAAAAAACTGAGCAATTCAAAGAGCAGCAGTTTCACGGGAAGATATGTTGATTGAAAGGGATTATACAGCTATGGACAATCCAATAACAATGTACTGATCACAGGCTGTTCTGCTGATGGAACCCCCATTGATTATTTATGGGGGAAACTGTCAGTAAGGGATAAATTTCCCTGCAGCGCCACCACAGGAAAAAATAAGCATTACACAGATCCCATTGAAATTAATTGGCTGTTCGTGTAAAGCACGGACATGATGGGTTATCCAGAGTAAGGCCAGATTCACACGAGCGTGTTCGGTCCACGATATACGGTACAAATGTTGGCCACATATCCCAGACCGAACACACCGCAGGGAGATGGGCTCCTAGCATCATAGTTATCTATGATGCTAGGAGTCCCTGCGGAAAACTGTCCCGTACTGAAAACATGATTACAGTACGGGACAGTTTTTCCGCAGCGCGGCAGGGACTCCTAGCATCGTACGTAACTATGATGCTACCGGCCCGGATCCCTGCACTGTGTTCAGTCCGGGAAATACGGCCGTGCTGACCGTATATCAGGGACCGAACACGCTTGTGTGAATCCGGCCTAAGAGACACTCATAGTAGCTGTTCTACATCCTGGTTAATAGAGGAGGGTCCTGAACAGTGACAATTCTCTAACTTAGAATTGCATGACAGGGTATTCTAAAACAAATTTAAAAAAAAATAAAAAATTGACAAAAAACTTAAAACTGAAAGTCTTCCTTTTATTGGTGGAATTTTTGGCTAAGAGAACTCTATTCCCTTCACTTCTAGAAGTCTAGATAGAAAGTGAATTTCTCTGCGAGACATAAAACGGAGGACACAGCAATTACATTGCTATTAAGATCATTAGGATAGGCCATCAATATTTGATTGATGGTGGTCCAGTCCCGGCACCCACACCAATAAGCAAAATAAAAAGGTGCCCCCTGTGTCTGTGCGAGGCACCAAGCTGGAGCACTAGCCAAATCCACAACTGTATGTATGGCGCTGGTTAAGCAATGATGCAAAGCACCTTTATATAACAGATCAGTGGGGGTATAGGGAGTCGGACCCCCACTGATCAAACATTCATGGATTATTCTATGGGATAGTGAAGGCAAAAACTTGCTAATACCTATATTATGAACTCCAATAGAGAATTGGATCAGCTACTGTTCACTGTAATTGAGCAGCCCCCCCCCCCCATCCTTCCATTTATATGAAGGAGAAGATGCCAAGACTCAAGCTCTTTATGTGAATTAGGCAATTTTACTTTGTATCCTTATGGCTCTAACAGCTTTGGCAAGCAAGATTTTCTTAAACAATGCAAAATTAAAAGAGGAATTAATTTTAATTGTAAGTAAAACCCATTTACAGATGCTATGCGTTTCGACTCCATACTATGCATTTGAAATCTCTTATGGCTGCTGTACAGCTTTGTAAATTGAAATTTACGGCAACAAAGGTGTCGGCACGGGTCACATTGGCAGTTTAAATAATTTCTTTGTGAACAATCTCATTTCATTATTTTTAAATTAACCTATTTCACATGTTCTCCTGAGTATTTTGGCAGTTAAGGGAAAAAAAAGTGTCCTGTATTTTATTGATTGGTGTGATGGATGAGAAAATTAAGTATTTTATGGGATGAGAACCCAAGATGACTGGAGGCTGTTTGATTTAGAACAGTTCAGAAATTGATTAGGCTTCGTAACCGAGAGATTAGTTCAGTTCAACGACTTGAAAAGGTTTCAACTCTTCTCAAAAGTCATCAGGGCGCTGCAGTATCTCCGTACTCAAAAACTTTTTATACTCGGCTGAAATACTCGAAGCGGGTGAAGTGTTATCTTATTTTAAACATTTTTTTTTTTAATATTAAAAATCAAGAGAACATTGCTAACTCATTAAAAATATCTTTCAAGGTTTCGTTAAAGTGGGGGAAAAAAATTATATTCTGAAAGTTTTTTTTCACTTTTCACGTGAGATTTTTGAAAGTGAGAGTCTATAAAACATACCGAGAAGATGAGGCATCATTGTACTAAACTATGCATATAAAATAATTCAAGTTTTATACTACTTAAACGCAACAAAAAAAACTGAAAATTCTGGGTGTGGCTGCGGTTATAATAAGGATCCTATTACACGGCTCGACGTGCTCATTGATCGGCGCTCGTTTTCTCCTTTTACAAGGAGCAATGATTGGTTATTTTTGGGGATGAGCAATTGTTACTACGATCTTTCGTCCAATACATTTCGATGTCGGCAGCACATCTTCCTGTTACACAGGGCGATGTGCGGTCCACAACGATAACATTTATTGCTGCATAACCAAGCAGATCAGCAGTTTGCTCATTCATCGGCTGATTGTTGCCCAGGGAAACGATCGGGAGTTCGTGTTCTTATGAACGCTCGTTTGCCTGATTGTTGGCCAGTGAAAAAGGCCTTTAGAATGAAAATGTTTTGCTTGGAGAAAGGTTTCCCAGGTCATTCCTGATGGGATTAGATCCAGTCCTTGACAATAACCTTACAGCCATCTAAATACAACCCTAAGCATCCCCCCCCCTCCTCCTCTTATCACAGGTATTTAGGAAGCGGAGATACTCCTTATAAGCTAATGTCAACCAGTGGTTTACTTTCACCATGGCAATACTTTTTATACATAAGCCGGTCTGGCAATCAGCGGACCTCCTCAAGACCTCCACCATTGACCAACTGTTTTGCCGGGGAAGCTCCATTTCCCCTGTATTGAGCATTATAGGGTAAATGTAGTATTACATGCCAGTCATTCACGTAATACATGGACAGATTGGGTCTTGACTTGATGAAACTCCTTTGAGGGGTTTAATTCACGCAAAGCTGATTCTAGCTCGCATCGGGTGGTGAAATCTAAGTAAGTTCTTCACAGGCATTACAATGTAAGACATAGGGTTAGATTGCTATTGTCTTCTAAAAGGTATATGGGAAGGGGGTATTGGAGAAAAACCTATGGACCCCTTATTGCTCTGAATAGGGATGTGTGGTGGTGACAACTCATTCCCCACAGCAACGATTGCGTCATTGTAAATAATATATTTGTTTTTGTGACACTCTTCAACCATATATGATAATGGGATTTTTTATCAAAGCATCTGGGGCCAGCTTACGTTGGTTTTTCTTCACCTTCCAGCTCTCTAATAAGTACAAATTGGATAGAACACAGCAACTAATAGGAAAACATGTTATTTGTAAGGAGATAGAAGAGGTGAAAGCTTATCTGTAAACATGTTTTGAACCGATACCGTTCTACTTGATGTTCCTAAAAAATATATATATTATATATTTTTTTTAGAAGCCTCTTTAATGCCAGTAAGCTATTAACATGCACTCTGAGCACCTGCAATGTGAAAATTCTGGAGTCAGAAGTACAAGTGAATAAGGTAGATTGTAATGAATAAAACATACCTGAGATTTAATAAGGAAACGGGTCTATTAAAATATGCAAAATATTTCTTCTCAAAAGGTCTAGCAGCTTTTATTTCTATTAGTGAAACGGAGTTTCTGTTTCAAAAGAAACTGGATTTAGAAACTTTAATCAGTGGTTTAACCGTTTCATAGGTGAAGTGAGATTTTTTCTTTACAGCCCATACAACCCATGTGTGGAATAATAGATGGGTTGGGTTCCGTTCACACTAGCGCCTTGGCTACAATTCTTAACTAAGCTATGGCCGGTAAGATGGAGCAGTTTTCAATTGTAACCTAATAAATCCTGACTGATCCCATTGACTTGTAATAGGATCCGTCGGATCTCTGTTGGCGTTCGATGATTCTAAACGGAAAAAATAGCGCTCGACTACCTAATAATCTCATCAAAAACACTGGAACCCCAACGAAATGGAACACAACTCCGATGTGTACAGACCCTTAAAAGGGTTGTCCAGGATTAGAAAAACATGTTTGTTTTCTTCCAAAAACAGCGCCACACCAATCCATGAGTTGTGTCTGGTTTTGCAGGTCAGAACCTATGAAGAGCTACTATACCATACACAACCCAAGCACAGGTGTGGTGCTCGCTTTGTAAGAAAGCAGCCATGTTTTTTTTAATCATGGACAACCCCTTTAAGTGATACAATAACTAAATATCAGTCATAACCCAAGATAGCATATGAACCTTTTTGTTTACAACCATATACTTCAGTAGTAATAATGTGGCCAATATAAGGCCTTCTAAAGTCAAAAGAGGGCAACTGAAAAGGGCATATAGCAAGAATTTGTCAATTATCGAACACTTTCCAAAAAGAGTCATTCCATCCAGAATCATGTACTGGTCCGAATTACAGCCTGTATTATACTATAGTCCAGAGATGCATTCATAATTCTGCAGGATTTTATATTAAAACGTTGCAGCATTCTGCTGTCTCAGTATCTGCACAGATATTGTTCTGCTGATTTGTATTTTGGGAAGTGTAGCCTTTACACCGTACAGTAATGGGATGTAGGAAAAAACTGTAGATGGTCAGCTAAGCCATACCGGTCAATAGTCCCATTATATGCAAGACTGTCCCCTGAACTGAACTTAAAGGTTGAGGCATATGCAAATTTGCATAAGAGGCGTTTCCATACTGCTTTTGGGGCTAAATGAGGGTGGGGCTTAAAACGTCCCACGATTTGGAAATCAAATTTTGTGAGACATGACTAAGGGCCTGTTCACATCAGCGTTGGCTTTCCGTTCCGGGGTTCCATCGGAGGTTTCCTTCGTGTGAACCCCGCAACGGAAAGTCAAACTGAAACCACAGCTTCCGTTTCAGTCACCTTTGATATCAATGTTGACGGAAACATCGCTAATGGTTTCCGTTCGTCACCATTCCGGCAGATTTCCGTTTTTCCGACGGAATCAATAGCGCAGTCGACTGCGTTATTGATTCTGTCGTTAAAACGGAAACGTGCCGGAATGGTGACTAACGGAAACAATTAGCAATGTTTCCGTCGACATTGATATCAATGGTGACTGAAACGGAAGCTGTGGTTCCAGTTTCACTTTCCGATGCGTGGTTCACCCGAAGGAAACCTCCGACAGAACCCCGGAACAGAAAGCCAACGCTGATGTGAACAGGCCCTTAGATGTGGCACTAAATCTTAAAAATAAACACATACATATATATATATATATATATACACACACACACACACACACACACACACACCAGTTTCCAATGACGACCATCAGGAATAAGACAGAAGCTCTAGGCTATAATACAGAATATCTGGTGCAAGATAATTAATGCAATGTATTTACTAATTTAATTCTATATTTAGACTTTATTCTTTACATGTCCATTAACTTTGCAAAATCTGCATAACGATAGTTGCAACTCATTTAGATGGGATATTATAGAACCAATAGGGATTGTCATTTAAACTTTCCCACATAGAATGGGAAAACTTTCAAACATAGTCTATGGGAAAGGAGCGCTACTAAATTTTGTTATCTTTTTAATATTTGAGGGCTGACTAATTTATATAGAAATACTGACGTACTAAAGAGAACATGGATGGGGGAACGGTGGGCTGCCTAAGTCAATGTAGTTGTGCAGAATCTTCTACCAATATATTACTGCCGGTATCTACAGGTAATGTTCTGTGGGGCCATACACCCATATACAAAAGTATCTGCAACCACTGGCAATAAACCAAACTGCTTAGCACATTACACACGGCAAACAAGTGTGTTTTTATTATCACTCCTGTCCATCAGAAAAATATGAATGTACAATATGACCTGTTCCTTTCAGCAAAGTCACTAGGTAGGAAGAAAAATGAATTGGGAACATGTGAGAAGAAGTCACACCACGGCGCTGTAATTTTAGACATTAACGGAAACCATTAATATAACAATTCATCGCATTATAATCATAGACCTATATATATATATATCATTATAGATCATTTTGTGCTGTTGTATTAACCTTCATGTTGACCTGAAGATGGATATTACAGAAGATCTCGGAAACCAGTAGACATAATTAGCCATAAATATATTACTTGGTCACCGAGTAGCTTAAAAGTCTCGTCAAAGCGAAACTCCGGGCACATTTTTTATGATTCAACTACTAGAGTTATTTAAACATATCAAGGCCGTTAATTCTTTCAGTTTGGTCCCCAAATGCAAGTTTCGAAGGTGCTCTTTACACCATAGGTCTGTAACACTATAGGCAATAACTACTGCTTCATGTTATTAGGCTATGCAGCAGAAGTTACCAAAACACCCCCTTCTGACATCACTTCCTGCTCTGCAGCTATTGGCTGAAATTGCACCACACAAACTTCCTGCTCTGCCCGCCCTCTGCACATAATACTGGTAATACGGAGAGTGCTCTGCTCCATTTCAGCTGCTTACTCCTGCATTTAGACCATAAAGCTTTAGCCTTTCACTAATGCATATTAAAATCCCAATATGCAGGCCACTACATCTAATTGGGAATGTCCACAAAATGCACAGAAACACCCCTATTATGCAAATTTGAATAAACCCCTTCTTCTGTGGCAAACCGTTGGCAGGTATGCTATTAGTTGCCACAACAATGCCCACAGTAACCGTCACCCCATTGTGCCTTACATCCGCCTCTCTTTAGCTCAATTTTTCTGCCTGTGTCGGTCTTCAACTGTAGATTTACCATTCTATTCATGAGCTAGTAAGATCTGGATGAACACAGCTGTAATGAGAGAGCTCAGAACTGTGCTACAGTGCATGGAATATTGAGAAAACTCATTTGTGATTATCATCAATGTAGGAAGGACTCTTGAAATAGCCCTTTAAATAAACATACAGAGAATTTATAAAAGTAGTCGGTCATCCAAAACAAAATTGGCCTCGAAGTCACTTCAAAGAATGAATTGCACAGAACAGGAATTTATTTCGCCCACTAAGTTGTGCACCTCTTGGGTGCCAGTATGTTTGTTCCGTTCCAGTTACATTTATTGTTCATTGAGATAGTACACAATAAAAACCCCAAACAACCACCAAGGAGAGGAAAACCATTTTACGGACTCTGCTTTACCAAGGTGAAAAAGTCAGTGTTCCAGAGAGATCAGCAGCACAAACTTCTTTTATACGCTCTGAATACCAGCCATGCATTTGCCCAGCAACAATACTTTGTGGCTCTTAACATGCACAATTAAATTTCCTTGACAATTAACAGCAAGTTGGGGGATCGCTGCGCATTGCTCAATGTTAGTGATTTCTTTTCCGCTTTGTTTTTGAATGGCAGATTTGAAACAAATATCTATTATAGTGGCCACTCGTGCGGCAACTTGGTCCAATTTTCTAGCAACTCAGCTATCGTCTTACTCATGTCCATGTTGCAGTTCATCAATTCTCTGAAGTTACCGTGGGAGATTATTGGTTTACTGACGCTGCTTAAGGTCTTTATTTCCCCAAAGTGGATGAACAAATAGTAATTAGCGGATATACAGGCAGAACATCATGTATTAGCTGCAACTCATTCTTGAAGGATGCTGACCATACAACTCATGCCATCTCTGCAGATGGGTAAGAAGATTGACAATTGCGAAGAACGAGCACACAGTAGGGTATCAGTCTTCTGACTAAAAAGGGCTTACGAGCTCCAGTAAGGGTGAAACAATCTTCGCCTAGGTGGAAGTGTTGTTGTACTAGCAGGTGAAAAGAGGGGTTAAAGAGGAGTTGTCACCTCTCCTGACAGGTCTAATTTAATAAATACTTTTATTCCCCATGTTATAAGAAAATATGATCCAGAATTATTATCTTTCTGTATTGTGCCGTTCCTCTTTTATTCTTCCTGAAAACGTATGAACAAATCGACAACTGGGCGTTAACATTCCCCTTGTCAAAGGGGTGTGTCCCTACACAGTCTCACTTTGTCAGCACGGATTCGCCAATGTCAGTCTGTGTAGGGATACGCCCACAACTGGTAACACCCAGCTGTCAATTTATTCATACATTTCTAGGAGGACTAAGAGAGGAACGGCACAACGTAGCGTTCTAAGAAAAGATCCACCATCATTTTTTTATTTTAATGGGGAAAACAATAATTTACTAAAGCAGACATGTCAGGAGAGGTGGCAGATCTTCTTTAAGCATATAATAGTCCTTTTTAGTTGTTCTAGCATTGCCCTTTGGTCAGACATAAAAAACGTTCTACTTGTTAAACTCCATATTCTCATCCATAAAGAGTGCAGTAATATAGTAGTTCAGGGCCACATTTTAATCCAGTGTATCCCAACCAGGATTCCCTGGGACCCTGGGGTTCCTTGGAGTCTGGTCAAGGGTTCTGCAGAACACACTAGCAAGACCTGTCACTTTTACAGTAGAGATAGAAAACGGATTTAAATTTTAAAAGATGTTTGGCTGTACACATCTCAGCCAGAATATAGAAATATGGAATGCTTTACCTCCCTCTACGTCAAGCTTTTTTTGAAGAAGAAATGCAAAAAAGGGGGAAAGACCCGCACCTGATAATGTAGTAGTTTATGCAATTGGCCAGATAAAAAGTCAATACTTCGTACTTACACAATCCCATATGGGAAAAACAGCTTGTCTGGTTCTCCTGGACCTCCCTGGTTCACATTCTCCTCTGGGTGTGGTGGAGATAGAAGGAAATCCCAAGTCTCTACACTCCCATATGGGAGAAAAAAAAGCTGGTCTGGTTCTCCTTTTTTGAGGAAGGAATGGGAGTATTTCCAAGGAAAATTGGAAAAATTGTTCAGGGGTTCCTCCACGGTGATAATGTTGGGAAATATTATTCTACATACAAAAGGTGCACTAATATAATTGTTCAGGCCCATAGTCTCATGCATGGGTTGCACTAATATAGTAGTTACAGTCTATGCCCTCTTCCAACAGTTGAACATCTCCACACAGGTCACATTATAATACGTTAACAGTTATGTTTTTTGGCAACTTTTATAAAAAGTTTTTTTTTTATTGCACCAATGTATCTAGAGAAAAAAAAATGTACTTAGCAAATAGTCTGGATTACAAATATGCTACCATTTTCTGTATACAGCTCCTATGCAAACCTGAGTGTACAAACAATCCCTGTGTGGTCTCATACTGCCGTCATGCGTTACTCGCGTCTATCTGCCCTTACTTCTTGCTAACCTAAGGCCTCATGCACACGACCGTAGCCGTGTGCACGGCCGTGATTTTAGGGTCGGCCGGCTGCGGACTGTCAGCCGCAGGCCGCCCGCAAATCGCGGGACATGCACATGGCCGCCGCCATTGTTTTCAATGACCCCGGACCGCAGAAAGAACGTGCATGTCTTATTACGGCCGTCTTCTGCGGTCCGGGCTTCCGGGACGTGCAAAGACTGCAAAAACTACGGTCGTGTGCATGGCCCCATAGAAATGAATGGGGCCGCAATTCTCCCGTGCATTTTCGGGGGAATTGCGGCCGCAAAAACATGTTCGTGTGAATGGGGCCTAAGTAGAAGAAGGTAATGTAAGAGAGTAACACATGTCTGCAGGATCAGACTATACACTGGGATGTCAGTAGTCTGTAACCATGGAGACACAGAAGTCTGCATAGCAGCTTTATACACAAAACGGTGGGATACGTTTTTATCACATAATGCACCACTATGCTACGTGTGAACTTACCCTTATAAAAGTCTGATCAGCGGTATCCAAGGTGCTGTAAGCTCAATAAAAGGATAAACAAAAGGTCTAAAGAAATACTAAAAACTTAACTTTACACATTCACATGTAATAACTACATGGTGTTAACAGTGATGGCTGATGATTATGGGGAAGTTAGACTTTCGGAGAGCAATCACTGTCAGATTTTCAAGGTCATCTAATGGCATTTTCTTTAAGTGGAGTAGACACAGAGTGCTGAGCGACTTCTCTGAAATTGTGACCAAGTCTCAGCAGTAGAAAATGCGAAAATAATCTTATAAGAAAATAGAAAAAGCTATTAGGCATAGGACTGATGGAAAATTAAAATGTTTAGTGGATACATTTATGAAATTCTGTTCAAGTCGGGCTGTATGTTTTTTTACACTATGTTGTGCTCGACACAACTCTTTTTATTGGGGTATTATTGGGACCACTACAAACTGGAAAACCTTGGCGCATTAGATGTTTTACATGTCTAACACTAGAGTAGAGCGAAGGAAACTAAATACTGGTTGAACGATCAAATACAATGAACATTTAAAGAACCATTTCAAAAGGTGTTAAAAATACACAGTGAAAGGTTGTTTGTAATAAAAAAATAAAAAATCCAGAAGTAGAATGTTATAATCTGGTATATGGTGTTATAAAGGAAGAACAGGCAACTTACTAAGGCTTCATGTACACGGCCATATCTGGGACCTAGATCTTAGAATTCTAATCTCATGTCATGGAGTCCGTGAGAAAATATATTTTTTTTGGGCATGCCCCAACTCAGAGGCAACACACAGTGGCACACGAGCACCCACAGGTCCATAACACAGACCCCCAAATGACGACTGTGCACGAAAACTGGCTAGGTCCAAGCACATGGCGGTATAGTGCGTTAAAGTCCTAATACACGGCTGTCAAAATGAGTGTCGATCAATGAGGCAACTCATTTGCTCCTTTCAAAAGGAGCAATGACTAGTAATATATGGGGACGAGCAATTGTTACTACGATAGTTCGTCCCCATACATTTCTATCATATCGCAGCACGTAGATGTGCTGCCGAAAACGATAATATATTGTACCGCATAAACGATACAATCAGCCAATGAGCGAGTGTTTGCTCATTCATCGGGCAATGATCGGCAACGAGCATTCATATAAACGCTCGTTTGCCCGAACATGATCTTATGTAAAAGGTCAATTATGCCCATTGGGTAAAACAGCAAAGTGATTGACAGCTCTGCTGTAAAGTCCTGTTCTACCACAATTCTGTTCTGTAAAACATCACATTCAAAAGACTGGGAAGAAGCATTGTGCATAGACCGTGTATAGCGGGACACAGCGTCCCTATGAGCCTGAATTATGGTACATGTGCCGCCCTATGATGCCTCCGTGAAAGAATACGTCCGCATAAAGTTGGAGGCACACAGTGGTACAGAATGAAACCATAGTAGGATATGGGCACTGTACTGCAGAGCCAAACAAAGATGGATCCGTAATACTGCCCAAATGGATCTTTGTCAAATCCACATATATCTACATGTATGTATCCAACAATCAGTGTATGGGTCTTCGATACCGTATTCTTCCTTAATGAACTGAATTAGGATGCTTGACACAATGTAAACTAAATCCCCATAATTACCATAACCCTCATTCTCTTAAAGGGGTTGTCCACTACTAAACAACTGATGACCTATCCACCAGATAGGTCATCAGTACATGAGCTGTGGGGGTCCGACATCCGGACACCACACTGTTTAGCCTCTCCGGCTGCCTCCGAGCACCGAACGTACATGCTGGAAGCAGTTGGCTCCGGCCACTGAATAGCCAACTGCTTCCGCCTCCGTACATCGCCTAATGGGCAATAACATCCGGTGCCCGGAGGCAGCCAGAGTGGCATAACTGTGGGGTCCGGGTGTCAGACCTGCACCGATGATATACTGATGACCTATCCTGTGGATAGGGCATCAGTTGTTCAGTAGTATACAACCCCTTTAAGCACTACTCTCGTATTATCTGCACTTTCCTTTTCGTTTTTCCCTCTCTTTCCGTTGAGTACATGAACTGGAAACTGTATGTTCAATAAAAGGTTATTTTAGTCAGCATCTTGCATAATTAACAGCTCTTCAGTTTTGACAGATGTGTGACTCTAGAACGGTGCTCTCAAGTCGATGAATCAATGAGTTAAAGCTACTTTAAGACTCCTTGCTAAACGGTTTCCTATATATTCCACTTAAACATTAATGGAGAAAACTTCTACTGTGCTTCAGGCCTAGCTTCCATGGTCTCCTCCATTCAATGGTTACACAACACGGTTAGAATAACTATTTTTCATTTATTTGGACCAAGCTGAATGGACACGTTAATGAGGGGTAAGGCAATGGCTACCCTACTACTATGATCAGCTTAAGGCCTGGTTCACACAGATTTTGAACTGATAGTGTTGTGTTTGATCACTTTTTTTCCTGCATTTTTCGTGGTGTTTTTTCTTGCGGGCAAAAAACTCATCACAAAAAAAACAAACCTCAGAAATGAGTGCCACAGGTTTTTTCTGCCTCCTATTGATTTCAGTTGGAATAAAGAACATGGCACTTTTTTCCCCACATGCGGTCAAAAGGCGCTAAGAAAATAAAACACCTCTGCCTCCAGTTGAAATAAATGGAGGAGGGTGGGGGGATCTGGGACATTTTTTGGCACCAAATTTGACGCAGTTTGTATCACTGTTATTGGAATTATCTATTCTTCAAACCGTTTTTTAATATCGGATTGTATCTTTTTTTATTCTATTTTCGTTTTTGTTTTGTTTTTTAACACTACATAATAATGTTGTCAGCCATCTTGATTGATCTGCTGCTTTGAGCTGTGAATAGAAGTTCTTGAGATTTTCATTACAGCAGACACCTTGACAGAAATCAAGAAGAAGTTTGCAGGCTGAGGTTTCTACTATGGAAGATTGTAGCGAGCGTGCTCTGTGAGCATGTGCAGAAGTCATCGTGCAGGAAGGCAGAGGAGGTGCTGAGCGATCCCCATCACTTGTTAATGGTGTGATCCTGTTATCTACCTCCATCCTATGTTATCTATCCATAATAGAGGTGTTGTCTTTCATTGTAATCATCTGACGGTACTTATAGGACTGCTGAAAACTCATCTCTACAAAACAGAAATGAGGCTTAGTTGTCGCTGTGAAAGCGGCAATAATGTGTGCTTTTTAAAAAAAAATAATAATAATAATTAGTTAGTGGCGCAGAAAAAAAACCCACTTTGTATAAAAAAACTAAAAATGTTTGAAATAACCGGAACATAAGGGCATTTTCTGATCGCTTCACTTTCAGTACATGCTGGCAGCTAAGAGCTAGGATGTGAAAGGCTATTGCTCATTTGTTTTATTGTATTGCTCACGAGGGTCTTGTGATTTGAGAAAGAAAGTAAAGGGGTTTTTCAGTGAGAAAAAAAAATTGATGGCCTATCCTCAGGATAGTCCATCAATATCGGATTGTGGGAGTCTGACTCTCGGGACCCATGATAATCAGCTGTTTTGATGGAGCCACTGCGTTCGTGCGAGTCCTGCGTCTCCTTCGTTACTGTTCCGTACTACAAGCGTATCGGCGTTTCACAATACGGAGCAGTGACAGGGAAGGGGAAGCAGCTCTTGCACAAGCGTTGCAGACCCTATAAAAACAGCTGATCGGTGGCGGTGCCAAGAGCCAGACCCTCACCAATCAAATAAGCCATCAATTTTGTCTCACTGGAAAACCCCTTTAAAAAGGATGGTCTAGGATTAGACAAAGATCTGCCTTTTTTCAGAAATAGCACCACTCTAGTCTATAGGCTTTGTCTGGTATTGCAGCTCAGCCCATTCACATGAATGGGGATCACACATTTGTAAGATTTTGCAGCGTTGAAAATTGACCCTAACTCTCTAACATTTTATGGGTTTCGTACATTTCTTCTCGAAAAAAAGCAACCCCAGAAATAAACCCATACGAATAGTATACGTCCAAAGAGTACACATGACTAATACACTAGTAAAACCAAGGGAAAGAACCATCCCGGAGCTACCAATATGAGTTGAATATCAGAAAAGCGAACACACTGCATTGCAACGTCTCATCTGTAACCCATAACTGCACAGACCTGAATATGAACTCCAGAGAGTTAATCTGCCTAATGGACAATTGGCTATTGATCTTGTCTTAAGATGGTTCCACAAGTCGCAGAACGTTTTCATAAAGCAGAGTGTCCGGTACGACACCGTTACATTCATATATCTCTGATTTACGGCTCTGTTCTTCTTGACCTACAAGATACAAAGTGTCTGCATTTGGAGCAGCCTCTGTCCATTAGTTTTATGGCTCCTTCATTACACCAGCAAGTGCTGTATATACCGCAAGCTTTTTGCAGGTCCCACTTTACCCATTGACATTGAATGCAACACAACACAAACAAATCGCAAAAGATAGGACAAAGACGTTTCCATTTTTACTCGTTCTCCATAGTACTATTGTCAAACGAGAATATGCAAATGAGGCCGTTACAATTCAGTTTATTCTAATAAAATATATTTTTTATTGAAAAGTTCAAGGAAACAGTTGAATCGCAACAAAGAACAGAATGAAAGCAATGAAAGTTGAAAGCAAAAACAAAAGAGATGCAGAACCATTAAACGTTCGGGCGAGGACTGTGTGAGGGTGGGGTGATGAGGTGATGGGTGTACTCAAATGTACGAACACAAGAGAATTTCCCACCCAGAAAAGGGTACATAACCAGGATAGTAAAGGGAATTCATTGAACCCCGTTTCTAAATAAGGACCTGCTGGTGGAGAAAGGGGGGGGGGGGTGAGCAGATTGCTGCAGCTAAAACCCACAGCTGCACATTTCTGCTGCAGTGGCCACTACAGGAGACATGTAGTATTACATGGCACCTAGTCAAATGAATGTAAAACCATGGAAGATATTTGCAGCCGAGTCCTCCAGGGTAGGAGCTGCTATTCGCAGCAGATCTCTTCTCTGGCTTATAGAGGGGGATAGTGAGCAGGGGACCTCCCTATAGGACTTTCACGTGCTATAAAAAAAAAAGCATATGGACAGTGGTTGGTCTAATGGGAAAATGCCTTTAAGTATCAGCATTAACAGGTTAAAAGAAAGCAAGCAGAGTACAGCAGATGGTCTTCATTCATATCAGTCCCTGTCCCCTATGGGGTTCACAAACTAAACCAGGGCAAAGTTTATAAAGATCCAGAGTACCAGCAGGAATCCCACAGATAGAACTTTCAAACTCCATGCTGACGTGGTCCCAGGTGGGATTCAAGCCCAGGACCCAAGTGCTAAAAGCCAACAGTGCTGCTCACGTTCCTAAACTTCATCCAGGAGGACAAAAGTACTGATAACTATGGAGGTGAATCCTAAATTCCCAATTAAATATTTTATTTAATTTTTTAAAGCAAATACTCTACTTTATCGAGCCAAAGCTCAGCACTCGGGAATGGGAGATTTCTAGTGGCATGATATTAAGAATTTAAACCCCCCCCCCCCACCCAACCCCCAAAAAAACATTACAAGATCCCGTGCAAATTTGAAAGCTCTATGACAAAGTCTGACATGCTCGGTTTGCTCCTTGTTGAATATATAAAATCCTTTCTGGGGTTCGGTACTTTTCCAGACAGAGCCTTGGTTATGGGTGTGACTATATTGATGGGTGGAAGCGAAGGTGGCGTATGCTATTCTTCTATACCTACAGACTTGTGGGATCTGGCGCGGTTATACATAGACTTTATATGAACATACGAATGTTAGCAGCACAATATTCCGTAAGTGTAGAGCAAACGTGGTTATGAATTGCTTTTGTTCACTACAAACGATCCAAATAGGTTTGACTATTCCATTACACTACTTTTAATTCCACCAAGACACACATTTTAATTAAGAAACAAAGAGGAGACTTGAGGCTTCTTGCTGTACTTGCGGTAATCAAGAACGCATTTGTGGCTTGCAAGCACATTGAAAAGCTTTGTAGAGAGAGTATTTATTTTTTTTCTCCAACACTTGGGAACATTTGTCGTGTCTTGTACACCCACTCAAACCTTCAGATAACGTCCCTGCTTAAACTTACTGACGTATTCAGGTACTCGATCAAATAAAACATATTTGCCTCAGTCCAATCCTCCTTCACTGCTCAGTATAGATGCCCTAAAGCAAAACTTAGGACTATAAATGTAAAAGTATTTTTTTTCAAAAGGAGTTTTCCCATTATACTATGGCCTCATGCAGACAGCAAAGCCATGTGCACAAAGCCTGTACAGCAGCACAAGGAGTCCATACAGTTCTGTATATAAAGCCATAGGGACTTTGCGTGCAGATATATGGTGCCTCGGTGTGTGGATGAATACGGGATGCAATGGTGCATGATACACGGAGGTACAGTATGGGCACATAGTAGTCTATGTGAACCTTTTATAATACAGTCATATACATGAGCCCAAAGTAATGGCATATTGCTAGTATATGCCATCTTAATGGTGCCACCTCACCAAACCAAGGGCCATATTACTAGGTAAAGTACAGCACCCCTTTTGGAAGCAAAGCTGTGCCCCCTTTTACCGACAAGAAATTTAAATGGTGTGTCTCACCATGACCATCCCAACCCACATAATAGAAGGGTACCCCACTTGAGACCCCTCTATGAGTCAGAATGGACAGCCGCGTCTTACGAGTGGCTCCCGTTCTGGTGGACTCGAGCCATCCTTGTATCACATGGGATCCAATTAACCTCAGTTTGATAGGTCGCCAGGTAATACTACATTTTCCTGTGGCGACCCCTCATCGTCCTCTGATGAGACAACCCCTTTAAATGTATGGATGATATTAAAAGGGTAGGACATTAAAGAGGATCTATCAGCTCCGCTGATGTCCGTTTTAGTCATTACTGTATTCCCTATCAATTCTAGAATATCTTATCTTCGAACTCTGCGCTGTGCAGTTCCTCTATTACTCTTCCTGGAAGTGTTTGAATAAATGGACAATGGTTGGTACCATTTCCATAGTCAATATGTCCAGTCAGTGCAGAGAGCGTCAGATGCACCATATTGACAAGAGGAATGGGAACACCCATTTATGAATTCATTCAGACTTTAAGGACGAAGACAGCACAAAGCAAAATGTTTTAGCATTATTATTTTATGGTAAATACAACTATTTACTAAAACAGATATGCCGGAAAAGCTAACAGGTCCTCTTTAAAAAAAAAATATTACCATACAGTCAAGCTAGTAACAGAGACTGGGTAGTGACAACTTTGTGAGATCAGCAGTTTGTGCTCCAGAGCTGCACTGCTTACGAAAAGATGGGACAGGAAACCGCAGCCTGTCAGTCAGACCTATGTAGACCTGCCTTCACTTATATGCGGAGATCAATTGTAACAGATTATTTTCTGCAATATCTGAAGTGTCTACTCTAAATGACCTTACTGGCTGGGGACTATGTGAAGATCATTATTTTCATATTGGATCGGTGTCTTCTTGGTGCTACTCACATAGACTGTCCAGATTACTTTGTGATATTTAACAGCAAATGACATAAACATGTTGCATTATTACATGATCGACCAGAGAAACGTTCTACCTATAGATCAATGGAGAGGGTTTCACCGTATTACACTACTATTGATTGCCAAGGAGAAAGGCTTATGTATTAAATAGGATTGCCAGTTCTTTCAAGGCAAAGAAATGATCTGTATAATTATCAGTCTTGATGTGACTTGTCGAGCTTTAGAAAATTGTGTATCGAAAATCCTTGATTAAAAGTACAGGGTTTACTCCACACATTTCTCCTAGATGTTCTATGAGAGAACAGTTGACCACAAAAGGTCTGGCTTTCCCTCACAAACCATTTTTGAGGAGATAAGAGTACTTCTTGCAATCAAGTGTTTCTACGTTGCAAAGATTTTCCAAAGTTCTTCCTATCTTTGATGGAAAGGGGGAGGATTAGATCCCTGCGAAATCTAGTGGTCTGAGGACAAGATGAGGTCTTCTGTGCATTGGTGTGGACCAAATATCTCCCAGTGTATGGAAGGTGCAAAATAATACATTACAGTTCTCAGAATATATGACATCCCAAGCTGGAGAGTCTGAGCCATTTCTGGGTTGCCTGGCCAATCCTGAGCCAATAGACTCAGATGTATCTGGCAGCAGGTCAATCGAATAGGACCACTGAATCCAAGCCAACTACCAGAAAACAAGGATATACAGGTCCATCGTGCAAAGTGTTTATTTCACCTTGAGGCCATGGGCTCTACCAGAGTATTATCTAAACAAAGTCTCTTATCCTGATAATGTGTTTTAGATTCGAAGGTCAAGGGGAGGGTGGGTCCTTCTTAACTCCATACAACTTTTCCCTTATCTTCAGTTACCTGACGCAAAGGCTTCGTTCACATCTGCGTCGGGACTCTGTTCACGGGTTCCATCTGAGCTTTCCGTCAGGGGAACACATGAGCAGAATCCAAACTGATCTCAATGGTGACTGAACTGGCGCAAATGGTTTCCGTTTGTCACCGTTGTGTAAGGGTTCCGTCGTTTTGACGGAGTGAATAACGCAGTCTACTATGGTATTGATTCCGTCAAAACGACTGAACCCTTAGACAACGGTGACAAACGGAAACCATTTGCACCGGATCCTCCACCATAGGGAGCAAATCAATGGTGATGCAAACTGAAACCTACGGTATCATTTTGTTTCAGTTTGGATTCCATTCATGGGTTCCCCTGATGAAAAGCTCAGACGGAACCCATGAACGGAGTTCCAACGCAGATGTGAACGAAGCCTAAGATGCATATGCAAGACCCGGCCAAGTAATAATTAGAGGTCTAGACAAGTTTGCCATGGACGAACTGTAATGCTGGAGATGGAAGAAGCCTCAGGGGAAGCACTTTGCTTGAGGTTCAGGTCAGTGGAAACACTTTGCTTGAGGTCCAAAAAATTACAAATCCCAGTAGTTAATTTTTGGTCCTAATCTCACGTGCTCAATACTCATATCCATACTCAAATCCAGACAGTATTTTACAAAGATATTCCAAGCCACGCAAAGCTCAGAAATAAGCAATACAGTCAACATTAGACACCAGTGTCATTACAGATACAAATGTTAGCACAATTATAATCATCGGATCTTCCTATGCTGTATGGTTATCCACAAATATGGTTAGAACTACTGTCAACAATCCCGAAATGGCTTCTCATTGTCTCGTAATGATTCTTTATCCATTACAGCTGGAGGAGTGAAGATGTTTCATATTCTTTAGAGCAATCCAGACCCGCTATGACAGTCCCTTAAACACATATTCTGGGCGAAATAACCACATAATTAGTTACATTGTAGCACCGTTCCCACCAGGCAACTTAGAGACCTATCCAGCAACAATGTGAAAAAAACCCCACCAAATACTACATGATAATATCCAACTACGTATAGTGCTAGAAGAACAAGATACAACTGTTTAAATTGCTTGATTTCAATGTGTCATGGGGCAATTTAATCTAGAAAGACAGCAGGTTGGCGAGCAGGTTGCTTGCCGAAATCAATTTGACTTGGCCATAAATACGGTATAGAAAAGTTCTAGCTGCAATAATTGGAAATGCGTAAGAGAGCAAAAAACTAATTTATGAAAAAGAAGGTTCTGCTGAAGTATTTAAAGAGGCTCTGTCACCAGATTTTGCAACCCCTATCTGCTATTGCAGCAGATCGACGCTGCAATGTAGATTACAGTAACGTTTTTATTTTTAAAAAACGATCATTTTTGGTCAAGTTATGACCATTTTTGTAGTTATGCAAATGAGGCTTGCAAAAGTCCAAGTGGGTGTGTTTAAAAGTAAAAGTCCAAGTGGGCGTGTATTAGGTGTGTACATCGGGGCGTGTTTAATACTTTTACTAGCTGGGCGCTCTGATGAGAAGTATCATCCACTTCTCTTCAGAACGCCCAGCTTCTGGCAGTGCAGACACAGCCGTGTTCTCGAGAGATCACGCTGTGTCGTCACTCACAGGTCCTGCATCGTGTCAGACGAGCGAGGACACCGGCACCAGAGGCTTCAGTTGATTCTGCAGCAGCATCGGCGTTTGCAGGTAAGTCGATGTAGCTACTTACCTGCAAACGCTGATGCTGCTGCAGAATCAACTGTAGCCTCTGGTGCCGGTGTCCTCGCTCGTCTGACACGATGCAGGACCTGTGAGTGACGACACAGCGTGATCTCTCGAGAACACGGCTGTGTCTGCACTGCCAGAAGCTGGGCGTTCTGAAGAGAAGTGGATGATACTTCTCATCAGAGCGCCCAGCTAGTAAAAGTATTAAAAACGCCCCGATGTACGCACATAATACACGCCCACTTGGACTTTTACTTTTAAACACACCCACTTGGACTTTTGCAAGCCTCATTTGCAGAACTACAAAAATGGTCATAACTTGGCCAAAAATGCTCGTTTTTCAAAAATAAAAACGTTACTGTAATCTACATTGCAGCGCCGATCTGCTGCAATAGCAGATAGGGGTTGCAAAATCTGGTGACAGAGCCTCTTTAAAGCTAACCCATCACTTTGAACATGCTCATCCATGGAGCTATCTACGCAAGAGGAGCGGAGTGGGTTGATATATAGTTTTGTAGGAAAAAAATCAATCTAACTTGAAAACGTATGGATTTAAATACCGGTCCACTCTAGGCTTACGAGTCCAGTGGTCGGTCATGCTAAGTGGTTGACAGCCTTCAAAGTGGGAACGCCCATAGCGATCACTGAGGAGGACCGCCCAATGAATTGATAAACATAGACTGAACAGGGATTTAGAGGAGCCCTTAGGATAGACCATTAGTCTTTGATCGTGGGGGTTCAACCCCAAGGATCAGTAGAATGAAGGGGCCACGGCACTCCTCTGAAGAGACAAGAAAAATAAGTGATCACGGCGGAATGGATTTGTATAGACCTCTGTACTGTCTGGGGAGGTTCGGCGCTTCGGGTATATGCTCATACTACCCATGCGTAAGGCGAGCTACAATCTTGTGCAGATTGACTTGTGATCGAATTGTGGCAATGATTGTACATAGTGTTCAGATAGGAGATCGTCAACAATCGCAGGTCGGACCAGACATAGGTTTTCTGTTCTGTGCAACTCTGAAGCTCTGCCCACATTTGTATATGGTATTCGGCCCGAATGCCATTTTTTTCAAAGTATTTAGGTCAGAAAACGGGAATTATACACATTGAAAAACGTGCCCCATTCTTTGAAATGCCCGAGTGCTGTAAACAAATGAATCTGTATTAAAGATATGTCACTGTTTCATCATATAAAAGGTTATTATTTGTATAAAGAAATGCGATACAATTCACCAATATACTCTTTCGTATTAATCCCTCATGATTATTAAGATCTCTGCTTGCAGTCATTCAATAGCAGCCTTTATTGTTTACTTCCAGTGGATAACAATCTGTCCTGCTCATGGACACACTGGTGCACGGCTCGTTACAGCGCAGTTATCAGGGCTGAGTCTTGGAACGAGCCATACACCTGTGTGTCCATCACATGAACAGGACAGATTCGTATCCACTGGAAGTAAACAATGAAGACCTCTAGTGAATGTCTGCAAGCAGAGATACTGAAAACTATAAGGAATTGATAGAGTATATTGGAAAATTGCCTAACTTTGTATTATATTATAATAACCTTTATTAGCTGAATTTCTTAACCATAATTTCCATTTAATACTATAAAAAAAAAATCCATATGGGAAAGAGCGCTAATAATAGACGATGGTTTGAGCTCCGCTGCGGGATCTTTCACCTGTAAAGCGTTCTGATGGGATCTTCCATGGTAATATCGACAGACGCAGGCACATAATTGTACAAACACTGGACAGATGTCCGGCATTTACAAGCAGCCAGAGACCGGCTAATGTAATACAGACCTGACATACTAAGTTTTGCTGGGTTTGCACTTACAGAAACTATTCCACAAATTTCAGAGACTGGATAGTGGTGAATCAGCTATAATGTCGTTCTCTTTCTTTCCTTCTTTACACCCCTGGGGGATGTGAATTGGAACAAATGGACACTCGTAACTCTGGTACACATCTGGATTCCTAATTAAATTCATGGCACATTTGCTTTTAAGTGGCACGAGGACAGAGCCAAAACATAAGTGAGGAAAGGACAAGGAGAAAGACCCAATTAGGGGGAAGAAAAAAAAACTAAAATGCTAACACACATATATATATATATATATATATATATATATATATATATTGTATACACACACATCCCAGTTACACTGAGGGTAATGCCACACATGTCAGCTGTGCTGCGGTTTTGGCTAAAATTTTATAGAAACTGCATAATTTTAGTGCAATTTTCTGAAAATTGCGGCACAATTTGGGAGAAGCCTACGACTTATTATCGTATTGAGTATTATACAGCTGCAATATTGAACTGGCTGATCACTGCTGTCCTTCATAGAGGGCTACTTCCTCCAGGATTTTAATTAAGTTCACTTCTTGGCTTTTAAAAAAAGAAGTTCTGCAGCAGCTGGTGCAATACACTATGTACAATTTTTTTTAAATTGAAGCTTACGATCAATCACCGACTAATCTACCGTTCCGGTCACCTCTCAAAGAGCTTTTCCAGCAGCAGGGTGAATATTAGGCATCAAGCACATGACTATTATGAATCTGTATTGTACCGTTGTGTAATAAAGTAGCCATAGAAATCTAGGGGCTCATACTGTACCGCTGTGTGCGCCCAATTTCATATGTGGCATGCTTGCTGTAGTTCATCACTTCTAGGCACCATAGGATGGCACACCGCATGATCAAGGCTCCGAAAAACAGAACTACAAGAGTTCCCGTACAGCCATGTGAACGAGGCCTTGTACAATATATTGCCCCAACTCCTGTAGTACTTTATAAACACAACACGTCAGCGTCCTTGCCCCTTTAAGAGAGCGAGTTCCAGAATCTAGATACGGATATAAATCTCCTTTGCCCCTTCCTCTTAAAAAAAGAGTTTCTGCAGCAGCTGTAGTAAGTATTTGGACCAGGTTCCTGCAGAACCCCATAAAATACAACATGAGCTGTTGAGGAGCCTCTTTGGAAGACATCAAATTTCTTCTCACAGAAGATCCTCTTAGCTCATGCATTATAATAAGCGGTTCTGCAGGGGCTGGGTCAATATATTCATCACAGCTGCTGCAGAAACTCTTTCTGAAGTGTCATGGAAGCCTTATGTCAATTACTGAATGACATCAAGCTCCCTCTCACGTTCTCAATTATGACATTAGGCTTCTCTCAACCCTTTCTCTTCAGGAAGAGTTTCTGCAGCAGCTGGATAGTAATATAATCTATGAAGATGTGATAGGTTACGAATATATACACTTTTTTACCGGTACATCTTCATGCGACTCTAACATATCCTATAATAAGCATTACAGCCACATAATCAGGGCATGACAGCGGCCGCAGTGCTTCTGGGTTTAAACCATCATCACAATTCATTAATCCCTCAAGACATTGAGAATGGAAAATTTCAGATATCAAAACAACAAGATTTATTTGAGCCAGGCCGTGTTTTAATAAGAGCTCCCGACAAGGTTTCTCAGGCCCCGTCTATGCAGTGAGTGACGGCCATTTAGTGATACGATCGTGCGTCTCCGCTCACCTCGACGGGGAATCTTCTGCCGTTGACGCTGTGTTCGGAGCCCGCTGATGCATTGCTTTGACCCCAGTGGAATTCCACTTTCTCTGCCTTAAACCTGCCTGGCAGCCCCGCACCGCTGATGTAATAATCATCTTTCAGGAGAATGGCAACTGCAAAAAAATAAGCGAGAGGAAAACAAAAACATTGTCAGAAGGCGCTCACCACAAAACTATTAGAGCAAATTGGCCTTTGAGGGGGTCAAATGAGGATAAGAAGCATGATCACATATGAGCAATGCACAGGATCTTATTTGTTAGGACTGCCTGGATGAGATCATGTATTACGGTTTGTTTGTTCATTTATGTTTTAGGACTAGCTCGCCTTTATATTAAACGGGTCATATAGGATTATAAAAAAAAAAGGCTGCATTCTTTCAGAAACCGTGCCACACCTGTCCATGCGTTGTGTCTGGTATTGAAACTCCGCTCCATTGAAGTGAATGAGACTGAGCTGCAATACCACACACAACCTGAGGATAGGGGATGGCGCTGTTTTTGTAAGAAAACAGACATTTTTTTCTAATCCTGTACAGCCACTTTTAGGCCAACCATCCACTCTCTCCTCTCTCTCAGCTCAGTTACAGAAGCCTTAGCTATCTCTCCTCGGCCAGAACGACGGTCTATCAAGCGTTCAGCAAGCTGGAAAGCGATAGATCAAGCCCTTAGCACAATGCAACATATTGACACAATGCATATATTTACAGAGAACTGCTACGGTTATACACGAGCCACATGGCTTCAGATTATGACTGAAGCAATGACGCTGTGAGAAGTCAATCATCTGACTGATCCAATAGGCCTCATCGACTTTAATGAGGTCCATCAGGTTTCCATGACTAACTGCAAGAGTATTGCTGCATGCTGCTCCAATATTGCCATCAAAAAGTGGCAGAAACATTTGACGTTAGCTGTGAACGATAGTGTGAACAGAGGCATCAACTGAGCGTGTGACGGGTCTGTGGAAAAATAGGACATGTCCTATTTTCTTGCGTTTTCACGCATCCCTCCATACTCTAGTCTATGAGGGATCCGTGATAACGCATCCCGCACGGTTGCATCGCGGACATGAAAGTGTCAGTTTTTAACGTCCGAGTTTGCACGCGCTCGCCTGAATGTAGCCTCAGATAGACACGGTCTCACCGTTGTGTGTATATTTGTAATAAAACAAGAATGGCACAACTGGTGAAACTGCAAGTGAAAACCAGACAAAGGAAAAAAAAAAACAAGGAAGAAGCAGGTGGAGGAGTAGGATATTTGAGAGACATGAAAAGCTTCTATAGTTCATCGTCATGATTGATGCTTCTAAAGCTCGCAGTTTGTATGAGTGATGTATTGAAATGCATAATGAGCTTTCACCACCCCACGCAGTTTGTTTTTTTTCTAATACCAGGTTATTAGAAGATCATGATGTATCCGAGCCATGAAAGAACACAAGAAAATATCACTGTTTCTTGATCAATGGTGGAGCGCGACACTAGAGCGCATCCCAGGACGAACTCACTGATCAGCAGATCAATACTATTCTGATATTTTGCTTTTATTTTAAACCTGTGATGGTTCGAACAGTCATCAGCGACAAAAAGGTCAATCTACAAACCCCAGAAAAGATTAAATGATTCAGTTTCATGAAACGGACAAAGATGGTTCAATGTAACAATACAGTGAAAAAGGTTCTGAATAAATAGTTGTACTGGAGCCACACATGCACAGCAGACTCTGGTCAGTAGACCCGTACAGGGGTGATTCCAATCACTCTAGTGGTTCAATTAGCTTAGTCAAATTATAGTTTCGTGGCCTTTCCCATCATGTCCCTGTCAGAGGATGGAGAAGTGGAGCAGGAGTAACACCAGCATGAACATGGATTTTGATGGAGATGACATTCACGTCAGTGGGGAATCGGGTGACTGTTGCGTAGCTTTTATTTCCGAATAGCAAAAACACGTTCATATTTGAAGAACAACAAAATAAAACATGAATGAGTATACTAGTTATACTCTAAATAGTGTTAGTTAAAAAATATTGGCTGTTCTTTACATTTGTACATTATTCTTGGTGAGAAAGGAGGGCGCGGGCAAGAGAAACGAGAGGGCGGGCGCAAGAGAAACGAGAGGGCTGGCGCAAGAGAAACGAGAGGGAGCGGGCGCAAGAGAAACGAGAGGGCGGGCGCAAGAGAAACGAGAGGGCGGGCGTAAGAGAAACGAGAGGGCGGGCGCAAGAGAAACGAGAGGGCGGGCGCAATAGAAACGAGAGGGCGGGCGCAATAGAAACGAGAGGGCGGGCGCAAGAGAAACGAGAGGGCGGGCGCAAGAGAAACGAGAGGGCGGGCGCAAGAGAAACGAGAGGGCGGGCGCAATAGAAACGAGAGGGCGGGCGCAAGAGAAACGAGAGGGCGGGCGCAAGAGAAACGAGAGGGCGGGCGCAAGAGAAACGAGAGGGCGGGCGCAAGAGAAACGAGAGGGCGGGCGCAAGAGAAACGAGAGGGCGGGCGCAAGAGAAACGAGAGGGCGGGCGCAAGAGAAACGAGAGGGCGGGCGCAAGAGAAACGAGAGGGCGGGCGCAAGAGAAACGAGAGGGCGGGCGCAAGAGAAACGAGAGGGCGGGCGCAAGAGAAACGAGAGGGCGGGCGCAAGAGAAACGAGAGGGCGGGCGCAAGAGAAACGAGAGGGCGCGCGCAAGTGAAACAAGAGAAGGAGCGCTCAAGAGATACAAGAGAGTGCACGCGCAAGAGAAACAAGAGAGTGCACGCGCAAGAGAAACGAGAGGGCGCACGCAAGAAAAAAAAAAGAATGCGTGAAAGAGCATGTGAGAGAGAGAAAGAAGAGAGCATGTGCGAGGCAGAAAGAAGAGCACGAGAGGAAAAAAAAAAGGAACATGTGAGAGAAGGAAGGGAGTGCCTGAGAGAGGGTATAGAGCGAGAGAGCTTTAAGAAGGAGAGAGAAAGACAGAAAACAATCTCTCGACTCTCTGCCTGTCTCGATTTTCTGTTGGTGTGTCCATTGATAAACTGTCTCTCTGTCTGATGGACAGACAATCCATGGAAATAAAGAGAGAGGGGGAGGGGGAGAAGAAAATGAGAAAAACAGAGAAACAATTTACTGGATGGTTCATGGGAGAGCATGTCCCCGGTTCACTTATATGGTTCTCCATAGCAGATTTTTATTTAGTAAATTTAATGAACAATTTTTCTTCTTCTCCATCACTATCAGCTGCACCCCTACACTTATGAGATTAACTATTTTTGGTGCCTTGTTTAGCTCGGTAATAAAGCAGCTCAGATAATAATCTAAACGTAATAATTTACAGATTTGGCTTTACTTGTTTGTTTGTTTTTTAAAGACAAGCTTCATGGGAAAAACAAATGGAATGTCGTATTAAAGGAATTTTACTGCGTAATACAATAATCTGGAATCTCAAGCTTAATGTTTAGTATTTTTCTGATACACTTACCGTCTTTTCTTCATCTAAATTTGACTGCACCTTTAAGGGTGCAATGTATATTAAAAATGGAGCTGCACAGTAAGGCCTGGTTCACATTCATTTTAGCCCTACGTTTAGCGTGTCTGTCGAGAAAGTTCCTGTAGTACATGCTAAACGTGTTCAAGGGATATTTTAGCCCAATAGAAGCCAAAAGAGTCTCCTTTTGGCCACCATTGAGAGGGTATTAGTCGGTATACCCATTTTGGAGGATGGAATACAGTAGTAGACTACGCTATTCTAGCCCGAGGAATCCAGAAAAACAGTATACTCCACGTTATAAGTTTTTTTTTTTATTCTTAACACAGGAGCCACCATATAGCATCTGTTTAACGAGGTTCACGTTAAATGTATACCTCGGGTAGCTTGCCTAGGGATGAAGTCCCCAGCCCGGTCCATATATGGAGAGCGATGTCGGGGGCTTTCAACTGCGGAATTCCCGGCCAGAGCATTGGTAGAGCTCCGGCTGGGGACTTAGAGACTGGAATAACCCCTGACATTAGAGGGCTCCCTCCAGGGGCAGAATGCCTGAGCCATGGTGTTATCAATGCTCTGGCCGGGGACTCCGTCGTTTAAAGCCCCTGACATCACTCTCCATATATTGACAGTGACATCAGGGGCTACCCCGGGAACAAAGCTTTTTTTGTTTTATATTATATTGCTTTTAATACAATGTAAACAAAAGATTTTTGTGTTGTCACTTTCTACTTTTTAATGTATTCATACTTTTACTTCTCTATGGGGCTGCCATTTTTTTTTTCCATCTCTGTATGTGTCGATTAACGACACATACAGAGATGAATACGGCAGCACAGTGCATAGGCCACAATGAACGGCTCCCGTCCATTGCATCTGCCATCTGGCTCTGTACTGCGCAGACACAGGTCAGAGTCACACAGCAGAGAAGCGGTTTGCAGGGAGACAGCAGGCGCCATTATGAAGACCAGCTGCGCTGCAGGTAAGGTGTGTGTCTCTGTCCCTCTCTCTCTCACAGACCCCCGCTCCCGAGAGCTAAGATTGTGTGTGTGTGTGTGTGTGTGTGTGTCTCTGTCTGTGTAGCAGAGTGGAGTGTGTGTGTGTGTGTGTGTGTGTGTGTGTGTCTGTGTAGCAGGGCTGAGTGTGTGTGTGTGTGTGTCTGTCTGTGTAGCAGAGATGTGTGTGTGTGTGTGTGTGTGTGTGTGTGTGTGTGCGCGAGTGTGAGTGTAGCAGAGCTGAGTGTGTGTGTCTGTGTAGCACATGTGGCATATGCACGGGCGCCACTGATCCTTCATAGCCGCTTATCAGCTGTTTTGAAGAATCAACGGCGAACACCCCCCATACACACACACACAATTCCCCCTAAACATGCAACTATGCCACACACAACCCCACCGACTGTTCTTTTTTATGCAGCACTTTTTTTTTAAAACGCTTGCGTAAAAACTAATGGCTCGCTTTCCCATTGACTCAACATTTCTTTATTTACACAATGCGTTTTTTAAAACACGTGTGTAAAAAGCGCGTTGTATGTACTAGCAGCGCACTTTACCAATTATGTAAATAAAAAGCGTAATCAAGCATTTTTTTATGTGGTTTTTGGCACGTAAAATGCGCAAAAAAAAAAAACATGTCAAATACACGCCGTGTGAACCGGTCAACTGAAAAATCATTCACTTCACTTTCATCATTCTAAGGGTATGTTCACACGCAGTGTTTTCAGCCGTTTTTCGGGCAGTAAACATCCCGAAAAACGGATGAAAAATCGGAAGCAGAACGCCTCCAAACATCTGCCCATTGGTTTCAATGGGAAATACGGCGTTCTTTTCAGACGGGGCGTTTTTTTACCCGGCCATTTTCCAAAAATGGCACATAAAAAGACGCCCGCCAAAAATAAGTGCATGTCACTTCTTGGGACGTTTTTGGAGCCGCTTTTCATTGACTATAAAAAAACAGCTCCAAAAACTTCCGTAAAAAAAGCCGCCAAAAATGCGAGTTTGATTAAAAAATGGCTGAAAATCAGGAATGGTTTTACCTTTGTTTAGTAAGCGTGTGAACATACCCTTAGCCTTTTGGTGTGTCCTATAGCTTCTGCGAGCTGCATTTCGACAATCACAACCAAAATTGCAGCCGGACACTGCTTAGCAATTTGAAGACACCTTTTCCTGGCTTGTAGGAGGGGGGGGGGGGGGGTTTGAGATTCCCTCCCACATTTACGGCAGCTGTGAGTCAGCTTGCTTTGCCTTATTCACCTTGAGGTAATTTTGGGAAGTGCTCCCTCTGGTGGCCAACATAGGAAAACATGCCAAATTATTATTTAATTTTTAATACTTTCCACCATGTGGAAGAAAAAAAAATAAAGCAAAAAATGTAAAAAAATAATAGAAATAAGTAACTTACTTAAAAAAAAAAAAAAAAAAAAAAGGTTTCAATCGCGACACATTTCCTTTAATCCACGGTGCCCACAATCTATTTGTAGAGGGTACAGACCTTATATATTGTGATTTGGATATAGCGTTGGACCGCTCTTTAGGAGTATTTTTATATTCTGATAGGCAGTTCCCATGATGCAAGTTATACAAAGCACAACAATAAATGTTGCAGTTTACAAATGAATAATTTAAAAGCATTTAATGCCATTTCTATTGACACAGAGAACAATTAGGAGAGAATAATTCTTGAAATGTGGATAATACAAATTAACGTCTGTTTAAAAAAAAAACAAAAAAAAAAAAACACTTGCTTGACCCCAAAAATGAAGGTGAATTTAAATATTTGTATTGAATGTGAACTCATTGTTTCTAGAGAGGCTGCGGGCTGCGTTGTGTATCTGATAACTTGGAAGGCACAATGGGGATTTAATAGCATTGTATAAATACTTCATTAGCTGTAAGTGATTAATCGTACCCTTGGAGGTCATTTTACTTGTAGCAAGATAAATAATTTAAAGAACCTCTGGAAGGATTTACAGTCTGAAATGTTCTGCTAATAGCCTGGGTTACAGGATTTTGTTTCGTCCTAAGTGTTTCAGGTATATCTGTCCACGCTACTTTATCAAGGAGTAAGTGTGAGCAATATGGACGCCATCCCACGCCGAACTGTATACATATCTTCGCTGGTTATCCTTTTAACATGCTTTAGGCTTCGTTCACATATACGTCAGGACTCCGTTCATGGGTTCCGTCGGAGCTGTCGGTCAGGGGAACTCGTGAACGGAAACCATAGGTTTCCATTTGCATCACCATTGTCACCGCTGTGTAAGGGTTCAGTCGTTTTGGCGGAATCCATACTGTAGTAGACTGCGCTATTCATTCCGTCAAAATGACAGAACCCTCAGACAACGGTGACAAATGGAGACACATTATGCACCGGATCAGTCACTATTGAAAACAATGGTGATGCAAACGGAAACCTATGGTTTCCCTTTGTTTCAGTTTGGATTCTGTTCATGGGTTCCCCTGATGGAAATCTCAGACGGAACCCATGAACGGAGTCCCGACGCAGATGTGAACAAAGCCTTAAAGGGGTTTTCACATAAATTGATATTTAATAACCTAACCACAAGGAAAAAGATGAATCCCTGATCGCCGGAACCTCTGATCACTACAACAAGGGTCCCGAGCACCCCTGTTCCTCCTCATTACATGATGACAGTGAAGCGAACTTTGATTGGAGCGAAAGTTAAGTCTGCGTAGTTCTTCTCCGTTCAAAATCTATGGGGCTAACAGACAGTCGAGTTCATTGATTGGCAGTTAGTCAGCCCTATAGACGCTAAATGGAACTTCAACAGGTAGGGTCAACTACCGCTCCATTCAAGCGCCTCCTCACTGCAGTCATACAGTGAGTAGGAACATAGGGCTTTCGACCTCTGTCCTAGTGGTTGGTGCCCCAGCGATCAGACGTTTATCACCTATGCTCTGAATAGGTGATAAATATCAATTGTGGGAAAACCCCTTTAAAGGGCACCCATCACCTGAGCTTATGATGCCATGACATTGATGAGAAGATAGTGGGTGCATTTATCCCCAAAAAATTAGCTCCCACATGTAAAGCTCTCTCGGGCAATCATAATTCACGTGGAAGCTACCTCAACCAACAAGTAGTCTTGTTCAGTCTTGTTTGTTAAATCTTGTGTCGAAGAGCCCTAATATCATGGGTTCGGTGAGGTGATGATTGCCCTTTAGCATACATTTATTTTCAATACAAAAAACTTCTGTTTCCCATCCACAGGATATGTCAGAAATAACAGAGAACGGGGGTTCCCTGACCAAGCGGAGAATGAATGAAGAGGCGGCCCTGCATATGCGAGTTTCTCTCCACTCGTCTATGGAAGAAATCGCCAAGAAGGTCTGACTAAGATTGGAATACCTCTTTAAGTGGGTTTTCGGGGATTGAAGAAAAAAAAATACATACATACTGTATAAAACTTAATAATTGATGACCTTCAAAATGCTTCCCTCACCATCACATAAATGCAGTGTCTTATGCAATGGGTGAGACCCCCGGGGTAGCTGGCATAGCAGTTCTTTGGGCACAACAGCTAATGGGGGCACCTCCACTTATAAAAGAGGTGTAGTCCGGGTAAAAGGGGATCCAGTTGTCCAGGATTAAAAAAAGCATGTTTTTTTTCTTCCTAAAACAGCGCCACACCTGTCCATGGGTTCTGTCTGGTATTACAGCTCAGCTCCTAGGGCTGTGCTATAATAGGACAAACATCCTGTAAACATGGGTGGTGGCGTTTCTGGTAAAAAACAGCTATGTTTTTCGAACCCTAGGCAACCCTCTAATGCAGATCACCAGAGACCAAGAAAAGGAAGGGCAGACACCGGAAACAGTGGAGACCAAAGCGATTAAACTTTTCATGTATTTTTAGGGAAAGTATTACTTTGAGTTCTCATGGTTAGTTATTACACCCCTGTAGTGCAGATCTGCAACTCCTAAACTTTGCCCATAGATAACATAAGAGTCCATTGTATGAAGAAGAGGAGATACATGTGGCCATGTGTCTAGTTGTGATGTCCGTCCTGTATACCATCATTTAATCGGAGGACAGTCCATCATGCCCGAGCTGAGAAGTCTGAGGCCTTGGAATGAAACCATGTCCGGGTGCCAAGCCAAGAAGCCAGAATATTAAACACAGGATTTGGTGGTTTCAGAGAATTTATAGACACTGTGGCTTTGATCCAGATCATTTTGTTTAGTTGTATATTAAATAAAAATTCTAGCATTTCATTACTCACAGATAGGCGAGCCGTGATTTATATGGCAGACGTAAGTGAATAATATGGTGTATGGACAAAGAATGCAATCTGTGGAAATAGACTGAGTAACAGAGCAGTAAACCTTCCTGTATCACTTCAATTTAATCACTCTATACTTTAACCGAGTTAATGTCACTTATATTCACTACTGGGACATGAAATTCTACATCTTTGCTGTGGCTGCATTTTATTTAAAAGTGTATCATAAAATTAAGTTGAGTTAAGCCTGTAATATTATGCTGCCCCTCCTCACTATGGTTGTTGGATGGAGTGTAGTACTTCCTAGCATCCAGTAGATGTCCCCAATACAAATACAGTGTAGGGGTGAAATCAGCTGCAAATTGTGCACCTTACTAAGCTTTCCGTAGATTTAAATGTCATCATATCCTTAAAGGGGTTTTCCAATAATGATTAACGTTTTTCTATCGGGATATTCCTGTTCGGTCCTGTTTAACAATGTTGCCCAGCTTTTTTTCATTAATTTTACTCACTGTAAGCGCGCTGTGGCTGATCTCCCCTTTGTTTACATCAGGTATTACCGCTACTCACCTGTTTTCTGTACTCTCATAGCCTACAAATCCCAAGATGCCTAGCGCAAAGGGGAATTGAGCATAGGCCGGGGGAGGACAAGCCACACAGGTGGTGTCAGAAAAGAGGATTGAGCCTGCATGGTGAACACGGTTTGTCTATCAACCAGGCATGCTCAGGGACGGAGGAGGCAGGGCATCCGGTCCATATATATATATATATATATATATATATATATATATATATATATATATATATATATATATATAGTCCAAAATTAAATCTAATTGACTTCTGAATATATCTTTATATCAGTTAGAGCTCCTTTATTTCGGATACAGAGCTCCAAAACTCCAGTATAGATAGAGTAAAATAATAAGATTGTCTGCCTGTAGTCACCACTAGAGGGAGCTTACTGCATAATGTTTATACATTGAACAGTATGGCGTAAGCTCCCTCTAGTGGCGGCTGCAGGCAGAATTAATTTTGTCATTTAGCTCCATGCAGGGAATTTTGGGCTAGGTATAAGAAAAATAGAACTTTAATATGACTTACTATATTATGATATTAATATGTCTTTATAGCAGTTAAAGACACATGGGTTGAGTTGGTCCAGAGATTGAAACTCTGAATTATTCTAAAATGGGTGGATTGCAATAATGATTGTAATGGAGAAACGGCTGTTCATGAGTGGTGAGATGAATGGGAGTTAGAGAAAAAAAAAAGGCAAAATGTAACAAAGTATATATGAAAAAACAAAAGACTAAAAAAAAATGAAATATTTTCAGGTATAAATTATCTGCCATCTAGAAATTAACATTCTAATATCTTTGCTGGTAGCTGCTATTCCAGGGAACATCTTACTAAGCAGACGTTCTAAATTGAACCTCTCTCATATACACAATTTTTCTATTAATTATTCATTGTAAGTTCAGTGATTAAGTCTGATAAAAGTCACCTGTTTTGCCGGTGTTTTTCATCCACGTCTTATTAGACGACTCGTTCTCGAATCCGTCCAGTAGAATCTCTTGGAACTCATCCCTAATATTGGCAGTGTAATCCACAATGTCTATGGGGGATTGGTGGAGGCCTTTACAATCCATGCTGGTCATTACCCAGTTCTCAGGTCCATACACACCTGTTAAAAGAAAAGAAGCCCATTAAAATACACCGGGTCAGAAACCTAAATGAGCCACGAAAATTCACACATAGGTAGGTTAACATCTTCTGGAGATAAAGTGATGATGGTGTCCGGGATTATTCGGAACCTCCTGTCAATCGACTTATTAAAGAACACAACAGTCAGCATCTACCCAGGCTGAATGGCAGATAACAGGGAGCAATGGAGTACATTACAGAACATAGAAAATGTAAAAGGAGATCGACTTTAGGTTTAGTGTCCCTGTATAGGCTTCCATTTATGTATCTTTTCAGAAATGGGCCTTAAAAGTTAATTGGCAGAAGTAATTAAAGGGAAACAGTCAGTAGGTTTGGAGCAACTAAACCACTAGCATGTCATTATGCAGCTGGGGTTTAGTGTTCCAAACCTGCTCACGTCAAACAAGGACGTTTCAGGAATAGTTCGTAAAGTAAATGGCAACTTACCGAGAGGAGTCTGGGTAAGGAGTCCACCGTACGGTTCTCTGCTTCATGTGTGCAATACACAAACTCCCGATGTCGCCAGACTCCTTACCCGGACTCCTCTCGGTAAGTTGTACTTTTCTTTACTAACTATTCGTGAAACGACCGTATTTGACGTAGGCAGGTTTGGAATACTAAATCCCAGCTGCACAACAGCATGACTGTGGATTAGTGGCTAAAAACCTACTAACAGGTTCCCTTTAAAGGAACACTTCTTGAAAGATAGATATACTGCAATATGCCTGTGTAGGGCATGTGGGGTGCTGTGTTCTCTAATTTTTTAGTTGGCTTCATTTGCCTACATACAAATTATATGATAGTACTAAATAGAAACACATAAGAATATGGATCCATCAACAGCAGCTTGTTGACTGTTTCCAGGTAACAACAGGAGATTTCTTTGCATTCCACAGAAGAGAAACTAAAATAACAGTAAACTGGGAATTAAAGAAAGATATTTTACAAAAGTGCTAGATTTTACATTTCACGACTGGCGAGCCAATGTTAATTTAAGATTAATCAGGTTCATGGATAGGATACTAAAGTTTATCTGGAGGATAGCCAAAGCTAAGAATTATAGCAAATACTGCATTGTTTGCAAACACAATGTAAATACGCTGCTTCGTATCCTGCCAAACTGCACTTCAAAGTAAGGAATAGCTACCCAAAAATACAAGAACCTGTGTCCTCAGATTACGGAGGAGGAGAATAAGGAAAGAGGGAATGACAATAGACTAAAAGCTCGAGGCAGAGACTCCGGCTCACTGTGCGGCAAAACATCGCTTATACTAAAAGGACACTTGAAAATCCATGAGTGGAAAAACCTTGTACAGAAAGGTCAGATAAATTTATGGCCATAATAAGCGGCAGGGAAATAGAATATACAAAAAGACTAAATAAATATTATAGTTCATGTTTTGCTGCAATCACACATGACACAACAGGGCATCATACATTATTTGCTTTAAAATGTTACAATAGATGGTTTAACGTATAAACAGATGGGCCCAAAAGATAATTAAAAAAAAAAAAATTAAATAATTGGCAGCCAATATGGCCGGCATAAAACAAGGTTTCTTGGTTTATTCTGAAAAGCAAAATCAGCCCAAATATGAATTGCAATGGGAGCAGGGGGTTCAGGTCCCTAGAAAAAGCTGGGTAACAACCAACACCGTGCGATTACAGCTCTTGCAGGGTTGTCAACCAACACCATGCGATTACAGCTCTTGCAGGGTTGTCAACCAACACAATGCTATTACAGCTCTTGCAGGGGTTGTCTGTAATTTTGAATACCAGGACATTCTCTATTAGGCTGGAATAACACAAACTTTCTGAATCAGTTTTCTGAGCCAACAACAGCAGTAGATCCAAATGAAAGAGAAAATATAAAAGGAAAGACTGATGTGTCTCCTTTCTTTTATATCTACTCCTGTGTTTGAGATTATATATATATATATATACATACACATTAAAACTCCAGCCAAATGATCCTCGAGTAACTATCTCTATGAAAGCCATAATTGCAACCATTTTGGCCATCACCAGACTTCGCAAAAAAAGTACATCTGAATAGAGGACTTACATTTCAAAAGGATTTTTATTTTAACGCTTATTTGAAAAAGTTTTCCTTTAAAAAGTATTCGAAGAATTGACAGTCATCACCAGGAGAGGTAATGATTGTCTGATCAATGGGACCCCCACCAATCGCGAGAATAGAGGCCCCAAACCCCCAGATCCTCCTTACTGCTCATCTGCAGTGTTTTTCACTCTTTTTTTTTTTTTTAACTAAGGTCACATGATGCATATGCAAATTTTAAAAACATTTTGACCCAGGGTGGAGTTTCGGTCATTAAACTGAGTGCACGTTTCAAACAAACTGGAAAGAGGCGCAAACCTAGGTATACAGCCAATGAAGTGTAGTTTACTAGGAATAGTGAAAAGTAAAGTAGAATATATGTAAGAAACGTCCGCACTGTATACATAAAAGATACAGAACAGAGAAAACATTCATCCTCAAGAGGCAGGTCAACCCTCCTCTTGATGGAGATGTGGAAGACGAGAACAATGCTTTACATTCTGTTCTACATCTCAAGCGGCAAATAATGTGAAACGTATAAGACTTCACCAAAGATCAGGACGGAGGTTCAAGAGAAAAGGCTGCAGCTATCTGAAGGACACTTCCACCCGTACAATGATATTCTGGAGGATACAAAGTATACAGCATTCGCTCCGGAGAGAAGCGGCATTCGATCTTCATATGAGGTTTTAGACCACAACACAACAAGCCCGTATATTTTATATTCGCAAGAAAGGCTTCATGCTAAGAAAAGAGCCCACATAGGGATTTAGATTTATTGGAATGGGATTTAATTTTTTTTATGCTATTGACGGCCCCAATATAAATGGACTGTGAAAAATCTTACAGATCTTTTCTAGAAGAAATTTAAGAATATTCTCGTAACGCTTAAAACGATGTTCAGTAAAATTCCTATAAACTGGTATTAATGTAAACTAATAGTTATTGGATTATAAAATATTCTGGAATATTGGAATATTAAAATTATTTGTAAAGCCACCATATAGAGCCACACAGCATGCCTAGGGTTCTGTATTATGGAGCAGTCGGGACTTGTGGCGACGCGGAGGCTCCATGCACACAACTCGGCATGTCGGCAGGCAAGAATCCTATAAAGCTTCCACATTAAATCATATCTACATTTATATACAGTGTAATAATAGAATATTCTAAGTAACTGCTTTACAAACCTGTCCACCCTCCACCTCAGTTTTTTTTTTTTTTTTAGACTTTTTGAATGCTAAATATGGAATAATTATGACTTATACGTCAACTACTATATAAGCGATAATTGTTTAAAGAGAACCCTTCACCTGCCCATAATGTGCAGCTGAGTGCAGCATGTAATGGGGAGGGCTGAACAAATCTTGGGGCACTTTAAAAAAAATTCCAATCCTCCTCCGTTATTTAGATATCGGTGTCGTTTGGCAAAACCAACTGACCACAGTAATTAAAGAGTTTATTTGAGACTACGTCCCCACATACATTACTTACACTGAATAAAAAGCCCATTGATAGACCAGGAAAAATTAATTTAAATAACTGCTCGTTAATTCAATCCTAACATTCAGCAATTCGAGGCTATTAAATGAAATTTACAGAAAAGAAAATTAATCTCATTTGATTAAAAAAGTAGATTCTAGTACGTAGGATGCTACACATTAAGGTGAATTGTTTCGCAATTAATTTCAGTTAATTTAAAGATAATTTTTTGTTACAGCAACAGATATTTAAAATATTGACGGTTAGATTCTAATAAATCTGTTCAATGAAAAACACCGGTTTGCAAAGGTTTATGTACCATAGAGGCAGCGGCCATTGTAGGGCCCTTGGAGACAGAGTAGGGCCCAGTTTTAGTAGATTGCATGAAAATCTGTACAGGACGCCCCTCTCCAAAGGAACCAAATTAGAAGAAAGCAAAAAGGTAGCGTATTGGCCCAAGGGTCAAGGAAAGGGTTTAGAGGGGAGTCAAAAAAACAAAAACTTGAGGCCCATTTATTATGGGGCCTCATCTCTTTTTAGGTATGTCACTGCATGTTTGCTGCATTCTTCTAGGTTTCTTGGATTTCAGTCAATCCATAGGTGACAAATCTGTAGATCTGGGTTGAATTTTTTACATTTATTAAAGCAATTACAACTGATATAGGGCAATGTTCCCCAAATCCACAGGTTGGAGACCACTGGTATAGGGGAATTTATATATTGAAAAAGGCTTCCTCTGTCGAAATGTCCAACATGGAAATGCAAAGTAAGGCTGTCTAAGTTGTGGTTTTGCATTAATTTTTGGTAATTTTTCCGAGTGGAAAAAATGTTTACACAATTTCTATACAATCAATTGAACAGTTGACACAGAACGAACGTAAAAAAACAAAAACGCTGCGCTCTCAAGCAGATAATGCAAAATTACATTTATGAAAGTCATCGGCCTCAAAATAGATAACTGAAACGAATGCACATGAAAAGGGTGGACAGTCATAACATTGAAAGGCGCATTTCAATTTCAGAAAGAGGAGCGGCTGCCACCGAGGTTAATCATGACTTAAACAATTTTATTTATAACTCAAAAGTCTAATAAAGAGATTCTGAATAAATAGAGTGAAAAACGAGAAAATGTAAAGTCTATGTCCACCTTCAAACATAACAATATAGATGAAATACACACACACTGGGTAAAAAAATGGTACCCTACCAAATGCCTAGTGAACGCCCAGAGGGGGAGGTGCATGACACAGAGTTCTCTCTTTTGTTTTCTATAAAACGCTCATGCTCCGCCCCCTCAGGATCTGTACTTGGTGCAACAGCATCTGAAGTCTTGCCCAGGGCGTTCCTTTAGGGCTGGATTCATGTAGCCATAGGGAAGATATATATTCATTCCAAGAACAAGATTGGATCTCACCAGTAAAAACAAAATTTACTGGAAAGATTTCACAAAGGGATCCGATTCCATTATTAGCACTCAATAAGCAGCTACGTACAGAACCATATTACGGTCGGCTGAACGAAGCCTAAACCTACAAGCAACCAGCTTTGCTCAATTTGGTGTTATTTTGGAGAGTGACGGTCACGAACAGGGATTAGGCAAAACCCTTCTCGGGCTCAATTGTTCCAATGAATCTAAAGTGGCAAGTAAAGCAACTTCACAAATACTCTTTATTGAAAATCTATTCTTTTGCGTTCACAGCTCCTATGCAGACCTATAGGTTTCTATGGTTACAGACTACTAACTAACCCTGTGTAGTCTGATCCTGAAATCATACTCCCATCTGTTAGCATGGAAACATACAGATATGTATAGAAGCTGTAAACACTCTTAAAAATTATTTGATTTTTAATTATTTGCTAAGTGGTTTATTCTTCATTCTAGATGCATTGCCAGAATAATTTAATTTTTTATTTTTCTCTAAATGTATGCATGTGGCACAGTTAGGGCTCATTCACATTTCTGGTCCATATTTATCCCATTTTTTTTTACATAAAAAAAACCTGATGTCTATATATTTAAAAAGAGTGTTATTCACATGTCTTTTTTATAAGCGTGTTTATACAAATGTGTTTATTTTTTTCCCCAATAAGCAGTATGTATTAACGGTTGCCAAATGATACCATTTTTACCCCATATAAGGCAATTAGTTGACATTAAGCATCATTTTTGGTTTTTTGCATAGTTCACACGTGCGTATTTGTTCCATTTTTTACATCCAAATTTCAGCAACGTTCGAACATACAAATAGTTAATCCTTTCACCAAAAACAACAAATACAGACTAAATAGACAACTTGTAATAAATTACGAAACAAAAGCCAATAATGAAAAAAAAAAAGAAAAAAGGAATCATTTTTAAAAAAAGAATATCCGTATTGCGAATTCTGATTTGATACATATTTTCATAAGGTTGTATGAATGAGCCCTTAGTTGCGAAATCCTGCAGCCTGAGAGCCAACAGGAAACCAGCAGAATTTAATAAAACTTTAATTTCGGACAATATCACAAGCTAAATAAGTAGAAGTACAGACGTATGGTATAAGTAGAAGCAACATATGTAGATTCAAACTATAAAACAAAGTTCAAGACCAGAGTAATGTTTTAAATCCCACAGCTCCATGGAGTTTAGGGGAACCAATTCATAAGTAAGAGACGTTCTATTCCAGCTGTAGATTTCATTTTTGCTCCTATAAAAGTAGATATTAATAATGCATAAAGCATATTAAAAGCATTGTGTGTGTAGAACCTCCAATAGACTGGGAGATTTACCACCTCAGGTCGGGCAATGGTCACGTCTGATGCCCTACAAAAATGGCAAAATGTAAAACGGATTAAAACCTTCGACCAAAGAAAGCGTGACCCCGACACGCACGGAGCCGCTTTACACCAAAAGGATTCAGAGAGGTGGAGAGAAGAAAATGAAAAGTCTGATTTTTTTGCCTTAGGACATCTCTGATTGAACATTGCAGGGAGGGAATCTAATTGTGACGCAGAGTCGGGCTTCAGTTCCTCGAGTTTGGTGGCTGCGATGAGCTGCTTGATACAAATCACTGATAATGTGATCACAGTTATGAGAAGCCTGAAGTCTCAATCTAATGCAGCGCACTATATGAACTCTACCGATTGTGTCATCCAGACCGTAAGAACACGTACCCGATGGCACCCAACGAGAAGAAAGGTTCAAACCATGCAGACAGATTGTTTTGTGCAGTGGTCTTGAACATGTGGTCCTCCATCTGTTGTGAAACTACAAATCCTAGCATATCCTGGGAGTTGTAGTTTTGTAACGGGTGGAGAGCAACAGGTTGGAAACCACTGCTATAGTGGAATAACCATTTGCATTATTATATTGGCCCATCTCACCAAATTTTATTAGATTAACTTCTAATTACATTTTGTGAGAAGGGTCAATATAAAAAATGTTTTAAAAGGGGAATGCTACTTAAATATGGGTGGTTGGGTTCTCAGCTCACAGGCACCCAATGACTATATCAGGCCATTCTTTCAATGCCAAACAATCTGAATGCCAGATTGTTTGAAGTTAAATTTCCCCTTTAAAAGGGATGTTCAAGAATAAATTGAATAGGACTGAGCTGCAATACCAGATACAGCCTATGCACAAGAATGGCGCTGTTTCTGGAAAACAAAGAAAAAAGAAAAGAAAAAACACTTTTTTGCTATCTCAAATAACAGCTTTAAAAATAGTATGAGACAAACTGTGATTAACAAAGAATACTAGGACTTGGGTACTCATGATGTACGAAGTTCAGATTCTTGATATTGGACCTATAGAGGAGTCATAGATAAAACTACATACATGTTGGTTAACTGAACGGTGTTGACTAGATTATACACAGGGGTAAAAAGAAGGGGGATTCTGGCTGGGCATTTGCCCTGTGTGTTTGAGATGTTGGGAGAGGGGGTACCCACAAGCCACTTATGTCATTATACAGGGCTAGGGCAGCAGGTGATGGAAAGTCTAGCTAGGTATTTGGTTACCCACATTTGTAACTCAGCCCTTATGATCCTTCAGATCCATAATCTAGGGTAGTATTTGCACCTGTGAACTAGCAGTCGCCACCATTCACTTGTGCACATTGCGGTCGTGGGACTCTTGAATAAAAAACTCACGAAGCAGCGTCAGAGCCTGAAGTCTGCACATAGAGACCTCCGATCGCTGACAGATGGGCAAATATTTAGTTTATTGTTTTATTTATAACTTTCTCCCGGGACAGAATTTACTATAAAGCAACATCATGGCCTCATGATGCGGTCTAAGGAATTCTGTATGTTTAATGCAAACACAACACAAATTTACAAGCTAAGGCCCGGTCGACGAAGGGTTAAGACATTGTGTTTTGTATCCTGTTTACCCCCTACGTCCCAAGTCATTATCACCCCCACATGGACAAATAACTGGCGCAGCAAATCATCGAGCAGCACTGTATTAAATTAGTCGTTACTGAGCCAAATCATATTGATCGGATTCCGTACACACAGCCTCCAGAGCTTAATTCATAATTTAATCTCATGAATAGATCTACTGAAGCAGAAAAAAACAAAATGCTAAATGATTGTATTATGCACAGCGCAGTATGTAGCGTTCATGGTAGGACAGCCAGTTAAATAAACACAGGATTTATCACGCACGAGCCGCCCAGCTAAGGGGCCACGGGTGCTTTACTATCACGCAGCGACTTTTCCATTTCCTGCCTTTTCTGTGTGTTTTTCTTGTACCTCGTCTAAATTAAATTCTCTTACCGTTATCATTACTCAATGACATGGAGCAGAGTACATCAGAAAATCCACTTTCTGCTGACGAGCAGAAGACACAAACCGTGTTATTCACCGGATCCTGATAACTGCAAATGAGGAGTGTACAGCAGGAGATTGGGTCAGACAGACACACCAGGGACTATATATATATAAAAAAAGTCACAAATGTTTCTCAAACTGAATCACTGATTAACATATCCTTTCAAATCTGAAATAAATTTAAAGGAGTGGTATTATGAAGACAAATGAGGGGGATCCCCCGCTCGAGACCCCCTTCCTCTGTGGGCGAGAGGGGATAATCACTCACAAAGTAAAGGATCTGCAATCAGCTGAGAACTGGGCTGGGTTATATTTAAAAAGGGTCTGTCATTATGAAGCAACCCCATTAAAAAATAAACTTCATCTAAGGCCTCATGCACACGAACTTATTTTTTTCCTCCCGTAAATACTGGCGTAAATACGGGTCCTTGGTCACACGTATCCGACCCGTATTGCACCAGTATTTACGGGCACGTTTTCGCTGCAAAATTGCACTGCACTAATCGGCAGCCCCTTCTCTCTATCAGTGCGGGATAAAGAGAAGGGGCAGCCCTTTCCCTAGTAAAAGTAAGAGAAATTCATACTTACCCGGCCGTTGCCTTGGTGACGTGTCCCTCTTTCGACATCCAGCCCGACCTCCCTGGATGACGCAGCAGTCCATGTGACCGCTGCAGCCTGTGATTGGCTGCAGCGGTCACATGGGCTGAAACGTCATCCCGAGAGGCCGGACTGGAGGAAGAAGCAGGGAGTTCTGGGTAAGTATGAACTTCTATTTTTTTTACACGTTGATCTATATTGTGATCGGAAGTCACTGTCCAGGGTGCTGAAAGAGTTACTGCCGAACGTTTAACTCTTTCAGCACCCTGGACAGTGACTATCCACTGACGTCGCCTAGCAACGCTCCCGTAATTATATAATTTTCTGGAACTGGTCATCACCTTTCACATGGCAACATCCTACATACCCAAGCAAATTTGCCATTCAGAACTTCAGAAAAACTAGGTAATAAAACCTAGAGTAACGTGAATGGCAGTCAAACCCGGTTCTGGCTTTTGAAAAACCAGAGAGGATAAACATTTTTTTTTTAAATAATACGAATAGCTGAACAGAATTTTAAGCAATGTAACGATGTCTCAAGAGATTTACTGGGAATGATTTTTAATTAAGTTAAAAAAAACAAAAACGAAAACAGGTCTGTACAGTAAACCGGTTGTGTGTATGAAACAGATAAGAGTCTAAAAAAAAAAAAAAAAAGACCCATCATATTCTGAAAGATGTCACTGGTGGTCTGCCTACTTAATCTCCTCGCATGTAAGGCGACTTTCAAAGAAAAGTAGAGCTGCTCTTACCGTAGTTAATTGCATCTAAAAAAAACAAAATCTAGATTTAAAGAGGCTGTCACCAGATTATAAATGCCCTATCTCCTACATAATGTGATCAGCGCTGTAATGTAGATAACAGCAGTGGTTTTTATTTTGAATAATGATCATTTTTGAGCAAGTTATGAGCTAGTTTAGATTTATGCTAATGAGTTTCTCAATGGACAACTGGGCGTGTTTTTACTTTTTACCAACAGAGGAGTGTATGAGGCTGACCAATCAGTGACTAATCAGTGACCAATCAGTGTCCTGCACTTCTCATTGTTCCAGCCCAGCATGATCCACAGCACAGTGTGATTGTGCAGTGAAAGAAGTAAACACGCCCAGTTGCTAAAAACACAATACACGCCCAGTTGGAAATAAGAGAAAACACGCCCAGTTGTCCATTAGAAAGGCTCATTTGCATAAATATAAAATTGCTCATAACGTATTCAAAAAAACCAAAAACCTTTACTGTTATCTACATTGCAGCGCCGATCACATGCAATAGGAGATAGGGATTTGATAATCTGGTGACAGAGCCTCTTTAAGCCTCATGCACACGGACTCTACACAGGATGTGAATCCATAGCCGTCGGATCCTTATTTGCGGATAAGCAAAATCCCTTATGGTTGTGTACATGAGGCCCAAGACAGAAAAAAGAGCAATGTGTATCAAAGAGACGGGCACCACAATGTGAAATCACTTTACTTTTCCATTTTGCAGACGTTCGTAAAAAAGTGTAAATCATAAACAAACAAAAAAAATACATAAAAAATAAATAAATCACAAAATGTGGCAAAGGAGTAAAAACTTGAGGCCACAAAATTATTTGGAGGGCCCACCTTGCAGCTATACATTACATGTGCACCCAATTATAGCTGTTGAGGACGAAAATGAACCTAAAAAAAGTGAGACACAATAGGGGCAAAATATTTACTCCACTATCCGTTCCGGAGGAAGACAGGATAGTCCGTTGTAGCAAGGCTTGGTTATGTCAGAACCTGGGCCCGCCAGAGGATCTTCTGGTCCTTTAGTGGGCATTTATCCCTGGACCAATTTATTTATTTTGTGCCAAGATTCCCTATTGTATTCCCACAGAAGCAGGTGCTAGAATCTCTATAAAAAGTCTTGCATGAGGTCGCCAACAAGGTCGTGTTCCCCTCCTATTCACTACAAATGGGAAAAATCTGATTACCTGGAAAAAGCTGCAGGGATAGCATACGTATCTACCGGGTAACTAGTTTTCAAAGAAGTGAATAGCAGTAAATGAATGTACAATATCAGTCGGCCTCCTCCAAAATGCACGTAACAATTCCTAATATATGTGACGCGTCTACGGCTGTCCGTTCCTTTTATTACAGAGCATCGTTGCTCCACACAAATCTCCACAACAGATCCCCCCCTAGTGGTGGCAAGAAGCAGATTTTTTTTATTTATTTTTTTTTTAAGTGTTTGGGGGGTAGAGAGTAAGGTGCCCAGTATGATAGAAATAAAACTCTGTAGCTTAGAATATTTATATTAACAAAAAACCACTTCTAGCAAAAAAATTAATGTAGCGGTACGTACGCAAACTCCATGTTTATTCTCCTGTTCCCGCCTTAAATGGATTTTTTTTCTCTATTTTGCAGCATTGTCCCCACTGACTCAATCAAAAATATAATATTGTTCAGTGTTGGGAATATTGCAGGAATAAGATTTGATAAAATTGGCTGGAAATGTAATAGTGAAATTGATTAACAGAAAACTAAAATTATTCTTGCAAATATTGGCCAGACGTGTAATAATTGCTATTGAAATCTCCAGGGAAATTAACAGAGAAATTGAAAATAAGGTTTCCTGGTAGCACATTGCACAAATGGTACTTGGAAGTATATTGTTCATTTCAACAAGTGGTTTAATTTGTCTTTGATATGCCGTGGGCTGCGAATCACAACCTCATGTTTATGTATACATATTTATATAGAAATAATTTACAAAAATAATAAAAATAATTCTGTATTTAGAATCACTACATTTAGCTTTATGTTCTACCAGATCATCCGTCATGAGAAGAGCCGCTCACAGTCATCACATTTTCCATCAGCCGCCATTATTTTAACAGGTGCTGCAGTTCCAACACTGATGACCATTGTGTCAGTGTTCATAGTGGGTACTAACCAGCTCTTCCCAGCCCATGAGACCTCCTCTCACTCTGATTGGATTTTGTCCTCTGTCCATCCTCTGAACCAATAGTCTAGCACAGGGTTTGGCCAGCTCAAAACATCTCTCCACCGAAATAATAAAACGTGCATGAATGCTTTCATCCCTGCACAGTACGTGACTTGTAAGAGCAGAAGTTTGTGCTCCAGAGCTGCTCTATCTACTGTGAACTTGAACAGCTGCAACCAGTGTCATTCAGTTTGGAGCCTATGGAGAGTTGACTTTGGACACCCGGTCACCCGGTCACCCAGCCTGCATACAAATATACACAGACATTTTGAGTTTGCCGACACCTCTTTACTTGCCTATCAAATTAGTTTGTTTAATGTACTATCTTTTGTCTTTATACCAAATCGGATTAGTTTTAGGGGCAGAACTACCAGGATAGCAGGCATAGCAGCTGCTACAGGGCCCAGAAGATAAGGGGCACCTCCGGTGAAATATAATGTGAGGCAGAGCAGGTAGGTAAGAGAGACTAAAGATGCCATGCATTCTAGATGAATGTCGGTCATACCTACCGTTGTAGTCGGGACCGGACAACCATCTGTCCTGACTTAACCCAGACAGCAGACGTCTGGGGAAAGAAGGATCGGGCATGATGGATTTCAACATACGAGATCCTTTATTCTCACAGGCGATTAGCTGCTGACAGAGGTGCCTCACAGTCTTATTCCCCTCTCCTCAGAGAACACATGCACACTCAGACGAGCGTGCATGTGTATGGGGGAGGGGGGAATAGCTGTTGGCCGACTGACCGTTATCTATGGTGTATGGCCAGCTTAAAGAGGATCTTCCACCACATTATAAGTGACCTATCTTCTACATAATGTGATAGGCGCTGTAATGTAGATTACAGCAGTGTTTTTTATTTAGTTTATGAGTTCTGACCTATTTTAGCTTTATGCTAATGAGTTTCTTAATGCCCAACTGGGCGTGTTTACTTTTTGACCAAGTGGGCGTTGTGGAGAGAAGTGTATGATGCTGACCAATCCGTGACCAATCAGCATCATACACTTCTCTCCATTCATTTACACAGAACAGTGTTCTTACTAGATCAAGATGTGCAGCCACATATACACACACGTTAATGTTTGTGTATGAGGCTGCACATAGCGATCTAGTAAGATCGCTGTGTGCGGTGTAAATGAATGGAGAGAAGTGTATGACGCTGTTTGGTCACTGATTGGTCAGCGTCATACACTTCTCTCCACAACGCCCACTTGGTCAAAAAGTAAACACGCCCAGTTGGGCATTAATAAACTCATTAGCATAAAGCTAAAATAGGTCATAACTCTGTGAAAAATGATCGTTTTTCTAAATAAAAAATACTGCTGTGATCTACATTACAGCGCCAATCATATTATGTAGAAGATAGGGCACTTATAATGAGGTGACAGTCTCTAAGTGCATAAGTAGAGAGATTAGGGAAGGTACAAAATTTTGCAAGGGACCAAGAGGAAGTGCTGCCTGCCGCTGGCGATAGCTGTGGTGAGAGAGGGGTAACATATGGTGCTCCATAATTTCTTGTTACGCCAGATTAGTACCAAGAGTGAAGGCATCAAAGTAGGGACAACTACATTAAAAGTATATATATATATATATATATATATATATATATATATATATATACATACATACATACATACATACATACATACATATATATACATACACACAGGGTGGGCCATTTATATGGATACACCTAAATAAAATGGGAATGGTTGGTGATATTAACGTCCTGTTTGTGGCACATTAGTATATGGGAGGGGGGAAACTTTTCAAGCTGGGTGTTGACCATGGTGGCCATTTTGAAGTCGGACATTTTAGATCCAACTTTAGTTTTTTCAATGGGAAGAGGGTCATGTGGCACATCAAACTTATCGAGAATTTCACAAGAAAAACAAAAGTGTGCTTGGTTTTAACGTTACTTTATTCTTTCATGAGTTATTTACAAGTTATGGGTGACATTATGGGTGTCAGGTCCGAGCATTCCTAGATGAACAGTTTCCTGGAAAGTGGATTGGTCGTCGTGGGCCAGTTGAATGGCCCCCTAGGTCTCCCGATCTGACCCCCTTAGACTTTTATCTTTGGGGTCATCTGAAGGCAATTGTCTATGCTGTGAAGATACGAGATGTGCAGCAACTGAAACTACGGATACTGGAAGCCTGTGCTAGCATTTCTTCTGCGGTGTTGCTATCAGTGTGTGAATTATGGGAGAAGAGGGTTGCATTGACAATCCAACACAATGGGCAGCACTTTGAACACATTTTATAATTGGTCAGAAACTTGTAAATAACTCATGAACGAATAAAGTAACGTTAAAACCAAGCACACCATTGTTTTTCTTGTGAAATTCTCGATAAGTTTGATGTGTCACATGACCCTCTTCCCATTGAAAAAACTAAAGTTGGATACAAAATGGCCGACTTCAAAATGGCCGCCATGGTCAACACCAAGCTTGAAAAGTTTCCCCCCTCCCATATACTAATGTGCCACAAACAGGAAGTTAATATCACCAACCATTCCCATTTTATTTAGGTGTATCCTTATAAATGGCCCACCCTGTGTGTGTATATATATATATATATATATATATATATATATATATATATATATATATATATATATATATACACACACATATACACACACACACACGCACACACAGTGTAAGAGCTTTCTATCAAAACTAATTTTCCTAAGGTTTCCACTCATTTCAGTGGACGGAGTAATAGGGCAGGAAGCCGTTCTAACAATATAATAAATGCAAGTTTTAAATTGTGAATTGAACATGTTAACAGAGCACATGGAGGTGCATATATACTAGATATTTACACAGATCACGGTCAGAAAGCTTTGATTAGTCGTAATCATTAGTCTGTGTATTTAACCACTGAACCGCTAGATTCTATGGCTGAACTTGCAGTGCAGCAGTGACCTCAGACCGTGCGGTCCTCTCATTGTGCGGTGATTGTTATGGGATATCACCCTTGCACCTGGGAGTACAGAGCCGGTGTTACATAAATGACATGTGTAATGAATTAATCTGTTTGTGATCTCTTACTAGAGGTCACACAGATAATTTTTGATGTGGAATCGTCCACTGCTGAAACAAAGACCCAGCTGATAAAAGTACAGATTTTTTGGGGGATTTTTTTTCTTTCTTTTTTTAAATAAAACAAAACGCTGGTCAAAGTGTTTCATTATTTAGAGAACAATGATCTGCTTTTAAATCTGGCAGCCCAGCAGAGGAAGGTGTACAATGGAAGCACCCAATGGGATACACCGTCAGCACAATGAAATGCCTTTGAGTGCACATCTAGAAAGAGACCATTTCAAATACACATACTGCTAAGTAGCAGAGGGTCACGCTGAAAAGACCTCATTATCGACACATGGAAATTCAAATTACTGCAAAGCCGTATAATGCCTCAGATAAGAAAAAAAAATGTATACAGCACAAACAAATAACCTCTACATACATGGTTCAGCCATTTTTTCATGCACTTTAAAAGCAAGCTTTATGAATTATAGATGAGGTCTCATGAAGACAACCCCTTTCCATATGCCCTCAGAGGGAGGTGTCCGCCTCGGGACCCTCATCTACTAGTCGGAGCAGTGAGCCACTAACAAGCAGCAGCTCACGCGTACCCGAACCATCCGAGAATGACCTACCCTTTAAAATGGCCACATGTAATACTACATTTTTCCTGTAGTGGCCGCTGCAGGATAAATGAACAGATAGTTAAAAATGGAGATACAATGGGAGCAATCGCAGGTCCTGCTACAGAGATCACGAAGTTCTGACTTACTAGTATGGCTCAATAAAAAGATGGGTAGAAGTCTAGAAGCTGGGTCCGCTCCCCACCGCTACAATGTAGGTGCTCTTTCAAGTTTTAGTTCAGAGGCTTCTGCATCTCCAATCTACATTGATGGGAGCTTCAGTCAAATCAATGGAACCATCAAATACTTGCAAAAGCGGAAGAAGTCGCACTCTTAAAAATCCTACGCAAGTTTGGTTTATAGTCTACTTGATGTGATCTGGGATTGCAGCTTAGCTGCATTGTCGAATGGGATTTTGTGGTAGCTTCCTGTCTCTCGGTCATTCATCAATAATTTACCCTGCAGCCTTTCCTGGTATTTATAAGCACAACCTCCACAATAGGTGCACTCATTTTTACGGCCGATATTGGCCAGTGAAAAAGCACGGTAAGGCTTTGTTCACATGGCGCTAAAAAAAAAAAAACAGACGTGTAAACGTGTCAAATACGCTAGCGTTTTTTAAACATGCGTGCGTAAAACAAACACGTTGTATGCACTACAATGCATTTTCCCATTGATATCAATGGGAAGCTTAAAGCATGCGTATTACGCATTTTTTAGCATCTAAAACGCGTCAAATACACGCCGCGTGAACAAGGCCTTAAAGGCTACGTACACCTTTGAAATAGACATTTAAGAAAAAAAAAAACTATCAGTGTGTCTTGCGCAACTTTCTAAATACTTTTTATTAAAAATGATTTTTACTTTTTGAGATGCAGCGGCTTTGTATCCTGTATACAGAGTAGCTGTATCTTGCACTGAGGCCTGAAACCGTCAGGTCAGAGAGTCCTACGTGTCTCTGACATGCAGGATCCAACTGTAAATCGATCACATCTAAGTTATAAACTTGGATGTGATCGGTAACCGCTCGATCCTTAATGTCAGAGATACAAAGATCCTGCTGATCCGGAAGACGTCAGTACAGTGGACCTGACAGATACAAGTTTCCGCGCTAGATAAAGCTGCTCTGTATACAATATACTAAGCAGCAGCATCTCTAAAAGTTGCCCAAAACATACATTATTAAAAACATTTTGTTTTAAAAAAAGGTGCAGATAGCCTTTACAAATTCCCCGTTATTATTCATTATAGTAGGGTACTGCACATGCACAGAATATACTTTAGTTAGGAGTTGTCCCCTTTGGGCAATGCCTTCTTGTTAGAAGGATTCCTCGATGATAAGTTGATCACATGGTGTCCCTCTGGTGGTATTCCCAGTGCTTAGAAGTAATCTGTGAGTGTACCTGGCACCAGGTGTTCAATTCCCCTACAGTGCCACCACAGTTGAAATCAAGCATTACACTTGCCCTTTAAAATCAATGGGTTGGCCATAGAATGCATGGACAGGCTGGGTCCTCCAGAGCAAGACATGTTCTTTATAGTCTTTCTGCTCGGCTAAGAAATTTTATTTTAATTTTTTTTTAGAAAAAACTTGACCAAGACCAAACAAAGGATAAATGTTGTTAAATGTCCCTCTCTTACCAGGATTTTCGCACAATTGGCTAACAAAAACAAATTCAAAAGCATTCATTCCAGACAGAGTCTAAATTGTTAACATTCATTTTCCTTTTGGCAGGGGAAGGTGATTAACATTGTATCAAATGACACGATTAATCAAAACAGGCCGGATCACAAGTTCCTTTGAAGGGTGGAGTTTTCCTTCCAATAAGGCTTCTAGCGCACAAAATTAATTTTGAATGTACTATCGCCGAGACTCATCAAACACTGTTACTGCAAGATACAAGCGCTGTGAAAGCCGGACTGGAAAATGGAAATTAGAAACGCATTAGAACTTTTGTTCATTAAACGGGAGATGGCAACAATGGTACGAAGGCTTGTCCTTGGCATGGCAGCAAAGTCATTTACTGGGGTGCTACACTAAAGAATAATATAATTATAACATGTTAAATTCTTTATTTTTCTTTTTTTCTTTAATTATATCAAATAAAAATGACCACGGCTACTTATTGATATCAATAATAAAAAAAAAATGGAATTCAAAAAGTTTATTTATTGGATAGAGAGTACATGAAAGTTTGTGGGTGGCTTAGACATAAGGCCTCATATTCAATACTTTATTACAAATCTTTGTAGTATGGATGCAAAATATGGCACTCAGACTGCTATGGGCCCTGCAATAAATTGGGGATGGGAGACGGACAGGTCAGCCCTAATCTACCCGCAACTCAGTCCCTGCCTACTTGCACGGCCTGTCCTAAGTGACGGCGTACAACTGGGCGACGGTCCCTACGCTCAGTAAGTGCAAGACAGACAACACAAGACAAGGGCACACAGAAGCAAGGGGGGGTCTAGGGGCAGTTGCCCACGGAGACACTGTGAGCAACGGGCAGCGGTGAACGAGCCGAATCAAACCAGGGGAGTACGTAGTAGCAAAATCAGAGCAGGAGAATAGTCAGGCAAGTCAGGGTCAATAAGTAACAGCGGTCAATCGGGTAAATAGCAGGAATCGCAGAGCAAGGAAACCAGACAATCACAGGCAAGGAACATGCTGCAAGTGAGGGTATAAATAGACCAAGGGCGGGAGCTAGAACCGTCAGGCCAGGCTGTGATAGGTTCTCTCTCTCCTCAGCCTGCGAGCCTGAGTGGTAACAGATCGCGTCACTCTAGCAAACCTTGGAGCTGATTAACCCCGGGTGTCGACACAGAACCTGTGTCTGGCAAACCCTTTACAGGCCCATACTATTCCCCTGTGTGCTTCCGATTTTATACAGAGGCACTCCTCTGTGCTGCCCTATGGGGTCTTCGTAATACAGCATGTGGTGAAACCTCCCACAATTCGTTTTCTCACAGATTTATTTGGGAGCCATAGGAAAAGAATTGTGGCATGTACCACACAGAGGGACTATGGGTCTGTATTATGGATCTGTTCCGACTCTGGGTGAAGTTGTATAGGGTCTACTCACAAGGCCTAAGGAGATTCAAGTTCCCAGGGCAAATCAATGCCAACGGAATGATAATATACTCCCTGCTCAGGTTGATTTATTGTAGCTGTAGTGTCGGAAAAAGAGGGGGCATATAGTTCTATGCAGTGAAACATATTTACAATACTGTCCCGTGACCCGTCATAGGGAAACCTGGCACAGCATGTGCCAGGTTGACAAATATGGTGCACATTGCATAGGAAATGAAAAACTGGTGAACCAATATTAGTAAATATGCCCCATATACATTGGCTCATTTTTGTTCCATATATTATTCATGTGTATATGTGCAGATGATCTGCTGGTTCTTACGATTTCTATTCCATATCTTATATACACATACGTGACTTTTCATAGATCTGCTTACTATGTCAGTCCTATGCAAACAACAAGTAATAAATCAAAGTAGACAGCGGGGAAAAAAAATGGATTAAGTCACCATGAACTATTGACATCACTGAGGCATAAAACACGCAAGGAATACTCCACCCAACATTGCATTAGAAAAAAAAACATTGTTATTACTTCATCTAAAGTAACTGTACCAAGCAGGAGCGGTCAGCATGACCTAACCAAACATTCAACAGGTTGTCATACTCTACTCTACTGAGCTTCCTATTCACATTCACGGGAAGTTCACTTAATGTAACCCGTGCCTTTTTTGCAGAAGAGCAGCACGGTACAATAACCCATAGCAGGGCCCCATTGTAATAGAGGCAACACCCGAGAGAGCAAACTCTGGCTGACTTTTATACCTGATCAGTCTACACCCAATACTGATATTTCGTTGTCACCTCTCCTGACAAGTCTATTTCAGCAAATACCTGAATTCAACATAAAATAACGATTCTGGAGCACCTTTTCTTTGAACTCGCCATTTTCTTAGTTCCTCTGTTATTCCTTCTAGAAATGTCTGAATAAATTGACAACTGGGTGTTACCAGTTGGGGGGCTGGCCCTACACAGACGGACACTGTCCAATCAGTGCCGACAGAGTGTGGTATGGTAACACCCAGGTATCGATTCAGACATTTCTAAAAGGAATAAGGGCCTGTTCACATCAGCGTTGGCTTTCCGTTCCGTTTCAATGACAGAATCAATAGCGCAGTCGACTGCGCTATTGATTCCATAGGAAAAACGGAAACCTGCCGGAATGGTGACGAACGGAAACCATTAGCAATGTTTCCATCACCTTTGATATCAATGGTGATGGAAACGGAAGCTGTGGTTTCCATTTGACTTTCCATTGCGGGGTTCACCCAACGGAAACCTCCAACGGAACCCCGGAACGGAAAGCCAACGCTGATGTGAACAGGTCCTTACAGAGGAATGGCACAATTAAGAGTTCTAAGAAAATATCTCCGAATTTTTAATTCATGGGAAATACAAAGTATTTATTAAATTAGGCATGTCAGGAGATGAGACAGGTTCCCTTTAAAGGAGTGCTGAGGTTGTCATCTTATAAAATGAAGACCTCATGTACAGGGTTATATTATAGACCAGTGTAGTAGAAGAGAATATGGTGCCATACAGGAGGTATCAATACAGGGGGAACACCAGGCTTTATTAGCTGGACACAAAGTACCACCCTACATACTCTGAGGGCAACACAGACCTACTGTGCCTATAGGTTAATCTGGCCCTGAACATACATACGTAGAGTTTTTTTGAGAATCTAAATAGCTGCAAATATACTAAATGAAGTAGCGATTATGGGGACAGGGATGATTCTGGACGTTCTGTAGCTAATCCCACTATAGTCTGTGTCTGCTTAACATAAAAGGCTGATAACAGGGAACTATTGATTATTGGGCATGGGAAACCTGCAATGTAGATAATAAACTGCAACTCAGCTTACATCATACAGTGTGAATTCTGTTCGTTTAAGGGGACACAAAGGGAAATATACTGAAATTTAAAGTAACAGTTGAATGAAAAAATCTGCAGTATGGAAAAAACATTCAACACTGATACTTCTCCTTTAAAAGCCCAAACCTGCAGTCTACTCACAGTAGTGTGCAGCAAATGCTGGCTCTAAACCTCTAACACAAAAAGGAGAGTGGGTGAGCGTGCCCCGGGTCATTCTCACATATGGCGCTTCATCTGTAGACTGTGGCCTCTCTTTACGCCAAGGATACATTAAATAATAATAACAATAGCCGAAGGGAATATGTTCCAGTTACACTTTTTTTTAAAAACGGCTACATATAAAAAGGTCTCTTTATGTGGTTGCTGCAGTGTGAATAATATCAATCGAAAATATTCTGTAATTTCGAGCTCTTTATTCAGCTGCATGTAACGTCGTAATTGTAAACCTGAAACAAAAAAAAACACACATTCTGTTTTCAACCATAGTAAATAGATAGGATATGTCATAACCTACTGGACAGTGGGTGTCTAGCCTTTAGGATCCCCACGGCCCCTAGAATAAAGGGGACTCCGTGCCAGTGATGGCGCAGCTAACCCATTGGATATTTATTCTGCACAGAGCCCTTTCCGACCTGGTATGGCGGAGAAACGGCAACAAAGTCCAATGCCCCAAAATGGGTCTGTGTACAGTGCCTGGTCGGGAGTGGTAATGTGTCAAAGCTTAAGAGACCGCTACCCCTTCGTTCTAGGGATTGGTAGGGCCAACGCTGTTCAGTTGAAGTATAGATGGTGGAAAAAATATCTTTATATTTTACACTTTCTGCAGTAGAAAAAAACATTTCTGTCTGGGGAAATTTGTGATCTCCCCAATTCTGCAGAAACATTGTCATGTAACCGGCCCCAGATACAAAAATTTTATCCACAAAAAAATAAAAGGCAGGTAACTTTATGTGATCGGTTATGGGTAAGATGCCGTAGAATAAGTACAAAACGAACACAAAAAATATATATAAATATATATCTATATCGTGTCCTCCGCTCCAGCTGATGCACCGGGGGCATCGTGCTCTGTTTAACACAGGGGGAGTGGAAGTGCTGGTGGCATGTACTGATCTGCACCACTGGCCCCACTACAGTAGGCAATAGCTATTATTTTGAGTCTGAAGGATATAATTGCAAAAGGCAACAGTGATTCCCCTTTAATATTGACACACTCTTCAAAATTGTAGAATTATTTAATAAATTGAATAAACCACGGACCTTGTACGGCAGAATTTAGTGCAATGCAGAGAACGGATTCCCCATCACTCAACTCCATGAAAGATTAGCGAATAATTGTCTAGTCCGGCTATTTCCCCTACAGCCGCCCGCCACCTCCACACCCATTAGATGTATCAAGGACATTAGTTGGCTCTGACAAGTTTTTGCTTGGAGGAATAGGCTCCCAGCAGTAAAACACGCGCTCTAATGAAAGTTCTTTGTGTGTTAACTCCAGTACCAGTGTCCGCACCGTATTCACTTGAATGGTGCATTGATTATTACTGGTATATAGAGTGAAAATAGTGGTGTGTTTTAGTAGGATACTTAGATTTATGTACAAACATCTGAGAAATATTTAAGAGTTCCACTTTTTCAGAGGAGATTGTAACACAATGAAATGTCAGCTACTACGCCGGCCAAAAAAATGGCAATATAGGACATTGTTCAAAAGGGTATTCCGGTTATAACAAATTTTCATCTATCTAATAGAAAGGTGATAACTGCTAGATCGGTGGGTGCCCGACCCGTGGGACCCTCACTGTTGACCAGAACAGGGGTGCCGTATACCCCATTCCCTGCCAGCCGCAAGCAGTCTGGCCCCCAGGATCTAGGACCCCCGTTTCTATTAGCCAGAATGGAGAGCTGCTGCAAACAAGGCCTCTCACCCTTGTGGAACACAGCCGTCCATGTATTAGATGGACAGCCAATCATTTGAATGGCCAGAATAATACTACATTTCCCCAGTGGCCTCTGCAGAAATGTATGGCCAACTAGAGCGTTCCATAAAAAAATAACCGATCACCTGGTGTTTTAGAAGAAAGATCTGTAGCAATCAGCTAATCTTACAGCTGCCTTCAATGTAAAAAGTGGTATCAAGACTGAATCATTCAATAACTTCTATAATTTCATAATTCTTAGGTTGCTAAAGGTGCCCATACACAACAGAGGCCAGTTGGCCAAACCCAACTATTTTGGCTGCACGGGCTGACTACACTGTGTATGAACGTGTCCTGACTTTCCCCCTTGACATCTGGATTTCAACATGCCCGATCCTGATTTCCTGGATGAATATGCTGCTGCCAGGGGAGTCTGGCAGTGGCTTATTCCCTTTTCCCCATTGAATACACGTGCGCACTCGGTCGAGTATGCGGAAGTAGGGAGGAATAGCTGCAGCTATATTAAAAGAGCCTCTGTCACCACATTATTAGTGCCCTATCCCCTACATAAGGAGATTGCCGCTATAGTGTAGGTGACAGCAGTGCTTTTTATTTTAAAAACGATCTATTTTCACCACGTTATTAGCGATTTTAGCTTTATGCTAATGAGTTTCCTAATGCCCAAGTGGGCGTGTTTTTACTTTAGACCAAGTGGGCGTTGTGGAGAGAAGTGTAGGACGCTGACCAATCAACGTCATGCACTTCTCGCCATTCATTTAGTCAGCGCATAGGGATCCTTTTAGATCTCTATGTGCTGTCTTATACGAACACATTAACGATACTGAAGTGTTTAGACATTGAATAGACATACCACGGGGTGTCTATTCACAATCCCGACACTTCGTTAATGTTTCTGTGGTAGTTACAGCAGAGCAAGTGTAATCTCGCGAGATCACGCTGTAAATGACAGGTTACGACGAGATTACGCTTGCTCTGCTGTATCTACCACAGAAACATTAACGAAGTGTCGGGATTGTGAATAGACATCCCGTGGAATGTCTATTCACTGTCTAAACACTTCAGTATGGTTACTGTGTTCGTATAAGACAGCACATAGTGATCTAAAAGGATCCCTATGCGCTGACTAAATGAATGGAGAGAAGTGTATGACGCTGATTGGTCAGCGTCATACACTCCTCTGTACAACGCCCACTTGGGCATTAAGAAACTCATTAGCATAAAGCTAAAATCGCTAATAACGTGGTAAAAATAGATCGTTTTTTTAAAATAAAAAGCACAGCTGTCACCTACATTATAGCGCCGATCTCCTTATGTAGGAGATAGGGCACTTATAATGTGGTGACAGAGCCTCTTTAAGTGTATGGGCAGCAAAAGACATTCATTGATAAGATATATGTTCCATAAATACATTCTTTATTCGGAAACCTGGTAAAATTTGCTGAATTTCCCAAGTATGGGGTGAACACTCCATACATTGCATATGAGAATACATATATATTACATATTTTATGACTCATTGCCTGAAGGTCTGTCTCCAGCTTAGTACAATGCAATTATTCTATACGGAGGCGTTAAAGTTTCACTGTAATAAAGGCAACGATTTAGAGACAGATAGCTGTCAAATGCACATCACACACCTGCATGAAATTTAAGGAACAAACACGTCTTTTATGAAATCAAAGTTTTCAGGCGGAAGTTAGTCATTTTTTCGGTAAACTTTTTTTTAAGGACTTTAAAGTATATTTCTTGCTGCATTCGAACATATTTGCACATCCTTCTATTTGCCATATATTGTTCATGTAACCAGCAGCTTCCAACTTATGACTTTTCAGGTGTTGCAAAAATGCTACAACTTCCAGCATGCTTGTGGCGGACGGGGCATGCTGGGAATTAAATTTCCACTACAAATGGGAAGCCAAAAGTTGGAGACCACTGATGTCACCAAACAGGATTGTCTGCAATGGGGGATTCTAACCAGTCAGATATAATCAGGATACTGCTTAAAGTGCAGCAAAATATTGACTAAGGCTGAGTTCACACGACCTATTTTCAGACGTAAACGAGGCGTATTATGCCTCGTTTTACGTCTGAAAATAGGGCTACAATACGTCGGCAAACATCTGCCCATTCATTTGAATGGGTTTGCCGACGTACTGTGCAGACGACCTGTCATTTACGTGTCGTCGTTTGACAGCTGTCAAACGACGACGCGTAAAAATACAGCCTCGTCAAAAGAAGTGCAGGACACTTCTTTGGACGTTTTTGGAGCTGTTTTCTCATAGACTCCAATGAAAACAGCTCCAAAAACGGACGTAAAAAACGCCGCGAAAACGAAGCGAAAAATGCAGCGAAAAACGCGAGTTGCTCAAAAAACGTCTGAAAAGCAGGGGCTGTTTTCCCTTGAAAACAGCTCTGTATTTTCAGACGTTTTTGGTCACTACGTGTGCACATACCCTTACACCCAGCTAATACTCGGATTTAAATCTTCAAACTGGGTACTGCTAAAAACATTGACCGTGTCCCCATCATGCCATTGTATGCCGAAGGACCATCCTTAACTACAAAGCCTTAAACCCTACCCGCTCCACTGTCATTTGAAGGCCTCTCACGTCAGTATCTCCATTGTTCATTTTGGCAGGTTTAAAGTGTACCTCCACTTGGGATCGTATTAACAGGACCCATGTACGATACTCTGTGGGCGTAGTATGGTAGCCACGGTAGAAGAGTCACTACACACCCAATGTCAGGTCGGGCAGTAGATCCCAAGTGGATTTACACTCACTTTAAGATGGTCCAAAGTCCAAACTGAACAGTCTGTAGTCAAAACGGATTACTGGCATCACAGTGGAACAGTGGCTAGCACGGTTGTCTTACACAACATGGCTATAGGTTCTATTCCCAATCGGGGCTACCTCTGCAGGGAAACTATGTTCTCCCAGTGCTCGCATGAGTTTCCACCTTCCACAATCTTTAAAAAAAAACATTTGTTCCCATGAAAAGTTGTTTCAGTCTGAGTGAGTGTTTAAGATAGGTACAGACGTAGAAGTTTCAATGGGCCCAGAAGAAGGAGCCTACTCAGGTGCAAGAACATTGTTCTTTTTTGTAGGGGGAAAAAAAACACAGTAGAGCTTGACCGCAAATGTTGGTTCTCCTTTGTCTAGAAGATCTGATAGAGGATAGTACTATTATCCTTTGATTGCAGTTGACGGAGAAGTGGCTAGGTTGTGGTTTGCATTACTGCAGTTCCATTTTCTATCAACATGGTGGGGTCCCATCCAGGACTTTATTAGTAAATAGACCATCATTTTATTCATGAACCTTCACAGTTCCATCCATGTTATCCATCTTGAAGAACAACATTTACCACTATGAATTACAGATCTGCTCATGTGAAGAAGAATAAGGGGCTCCAAAAGTGCACAATTAATTTAATCTAATTTTTAAAGTTGCCATGGTTTCACATAGGTGAAATCTCTTGGTTGATCTTTGTCAACCATCACAATCCATGTATTTTTCGTATTACAATGCAGCTACTTAATATTCTAGCAACTATACAAAGAAACATTATAATGACTAGTGGAAAAGAGGAACACCCAACTAATACGTAATATGAAATCAAATAACGGTTAATTAAATTTTATGGAGAAAAGTGGAAGGAATTTCAACCCATTCATAACGCTAATGGATTTTCAAAGACTATATTGTGAATTCAAAAACTTGTTTTAATTCAATTAAACAGGTTTAAAAAGGGGACTTTGTATGTGAAGAACAGCCATGCTCCTTTTTATCTCTTCTCTATTATTGGCAAGTTTCATTAAAAAAACACAACTTTGTTCCCTATCAAAATTAAAATGTCAGGCATATCAATTTGATGTGCCACAAATGTCTGATCGGTAAGGCTCCAACTGCTGGGCACTCCTCTTCTTGGGCTTTGTGGTGGTCCTAGTGGTCAGATTTACACTGAGCAGAAATTTATGGCATATCAAATGGATGTGCTATAAACCCTTACCCTTTAACATCAAGCTAGTCTAAGCCTCATTGTCCAACGAATGTACTTTTGCTGCAGGCTATCTTATCGCACCCCTATCTTCGATACAACTTAAAAAGCCTGGTCTTTTAAGTGATCCAGCACAAATAGGAACTGCGATCAATAACCAACTGTGGGTTCACATATATCAGCTGTGTCCAGCTGGTTGTTTTAGCCTGAGCTGGACCGAACGGATTAAATTTTTGCGCACTGGTCCGGCCTCCATAGCCAGGCAAAAAACTGCTGCATGCAACATTTTTTGGTCTGGTGAAGGTAGCCATCCGGTGTTTAAACGGATGCCAGAATTGCTTCTTAAAGAGGCTCTGTCACCACATTATAAGTGCCCTATCTCCTACATAAGGAGATCGGCACTATAATGTAGGTGACAGTAATGCTTATTTAAAAATAACGATCTATTTTTACCACTTTATTAGTGATTTTAGATTTATGCTAATGAGTTGCTTAATGCCCAAGTGGGCAAGTTTTTACTTTAGACCAAGTGGGCGTTGTACAGAGGAGTGTATGACGCTGACCAATCAGTGACCAATCAGCATCATACACTTCTCTCCATTCATTTACACTGCACTAGCGATATAGTTATATCGCTATGTGCTGCCACATACACAAACATCAACATTACTGCAGTGTCCTGACAATGAATATACATCACTACCAGCCTGCAGGTGATGTGTATTCAGAATCCTGTCACTTCTGTAGCGTTTCTGTGAGATTTCCAGCAAGGCAAACGTAATCTCGTTTTAAATGACAGTTTACATTGTAATCTCGCCAGATTAAGTTTGTCTTGCTGGAAATCTCACAGAAAAGATTCAGAAGTATCAGGATTCTGAATACACATCACGTCCTGGCTGGAGGTAATGTATATTCATTGTCAGGACACTGCAGTAATGTTATAGTGTGTTTATGTGGCTGCACATAGCGATATAGCTATATCGCTAGTGCAGTGTAAATGAATGGAGAGAAGTGTATGACGCTGATTGGTCAGCGTCATGTTCTAAAGTAAAAACACGCCCACTTGGGCATTAAGAAACTAATTAGCATAAAAATCACTCAAAGTGGTAAAAATAGTTTTTCTAAATAAAAAAACACTGCTGTCACCTACATTATAGCGGCCAACTCCTTAAGTAGGAGATTGTCACCACATTATAAGTGGCCTGAGTCTCCTTAAGGAAAGCATGGGTTTAGTTCTGCCATCAGTATCACTTCAGCGTTTCTATACCACACCGGAGGGAAACTACTGCAGATTGCCAGATATATGGAAATGGGGCCCAAAAAGACAGCCTAACAAGACAAGTTTACAAGGGTAGACATAGCCTTATTGCCCAGGCCAATTAAACAAAATCGTTCAATCTACGGATGTCCATTTCCATAAGCTTCAATTCTAAGATCGTAGATGAAATAAAAGTCTTAAATGACACAGAATAAAGGAATTTGGCCCCTGAGAGTCGCTTCCATTAAGATCCCATCATTCCTCAGCTCATCTGACATGAATGTCAATTGAGATTACATAAACAGAACCATTTAACAAAGTGTCTGTCTTACTAAAGCAAATAAAAAATAAAAATCACCATTTACACCTGATTTCTCTGAAAAGCACAGATTTCACAGTAATCGGCACAATTAATAACCCCTTGACTGAATAATACATGTCGTTTCCTTGAATCATTCCAGCTTTGTACACACGATAGAATGTGTAATTTATACTGGCAAACACGGGGCGTTTGAATCTGAATTCGTCGTTTAATACTGCCATAGTCTTCAATAGATTCACAATTACAATACAAAAAGCTTCTGACGCCTAATCAGAGCTTTCGATACCAATTCTCAGCAATGAACAAATGTTTAAAGAAAGAATGATCTTATTGTCTAGAATCCCGTGTCTACTAAATATAGATTTGCACTTCAGCTGGTGTCTCTTCCTGTCAAAATGCTCAGAAAAAAATAAAAAAGGGATTTTCGCAACGCGTCTAAATATTAAGCAGGATGCAAAGCCATGGATGTCCAACGTACGCATAATATTGTAAGTCTCCTCTCCATCAGTCATTACAGCTCAATTAAGCTAAGAGCAAGTCAGTCTGCAGAATATTAATACCTCAGAGGTCACTCGATTTCCTCAGTCTCATTACCAAAGTATCCCGTCAACAGCATCGAATTACATATAACTGCAAAGACTTAAAGTGGCCCAAACAGTGGTTAACCATTTATCCGTACAGTAATTCCAGTAATTTGGCATCAATGGGGGCAATATAATACCAGACCATTGGATTTTCCAGATGCTTGAAGAAAATAAAAAAATATTTTAAAATAGCCTATTACCCAACAGTACAAGCTATCCTTTCAGATAGAAAAACAGCCCAAATGGGTCAGAATTAATAATGTGATTGCACCTGGACCTGGTCAAATATGCAACTAAATGTGGCACATTTCTGGTGAATATTGTGGCATCAAATTTTAGACCTATTTATAAAGCAAATTCGTCAGAGAGATGTATGATTCTCACTAGACGCTCTTAAAAAGGGTCTAAAAAGGTAGCATTACTTAGCGTAAATGGTGTGGTTTAAAACGCACAAAAATTTGGCGCAAAAATCTATCGGAACTGATCCAACCAATAGGTGGTATAAAAAGGAGAAAAGCGTCTAACATGTCTAGCAAGAGTTGCGAGGTTTATTATGCAGCATGCATTACGGTGACAATTTTGGCTCATCTTCTGTCTGCACTGTTACACTTTCTAAATCTTGTAAATCTGCCCCAATGTGTCTACAGGTAGATGTATCTTTTATATACAGGGCTGGGTTTGAAGGGGGACAAAAGGGGCAACTGTCCGATGAGTGTTCGCCATCGAGATCACCCACCAGTCCAATCTAAACATTTCCAATAGGAAGGGTGCAACACGACTGGGACTGGATAGAAAGGGCTGCCCGTTCTCTGATCCCATCTGGCTGCCACATTAGGCATTCTGTGCCATGCTGCATAAAAGGTCCGTGGTTAGGCCACTGGAAAACATGCGACTTTATATTTAAAAGGATAAAAAAAAAAAAAAAGAGTAAGGAAACTGAATTCCGTCATCAGCAGACACCAGGAGACATTGTGGCTACCATCCAACCCACTAGATTGACTTCAGATTCTGTAGACCTCTTTCTGGACCTGTAATTTCAATAAACTTTGCATATACGAATTAGTACAGGCGATTATAAAAGAGACTTTGTTATATATATGATCAGAGTAACAAGCCTTTCTGCTCTTATCTGGTTGTTTTCCTGTTCCCCCGCCCTCTGTTAGAGCTGAATTTTCAGAGTGAAATTCAGTTTATCAGTCTTGAGTCGGACTGCAGCTCACATTTATCAGATAACACATGTCTATGGAGAGTGGAGGGAGAAGAGTGAGCAGGAAGTGCAGGAGATATGAGCAGAACGACAGGTATAGGAATTTTCTATCACAACCAAAGCACATTATTCACATCAGTACAGGTCAGTACTTCTCTATATATGTCCTGCATGATCCTGGGGCGGTTCCTGAATGAGAGGAGGTTATGGAGCAGATTCTCTTCTTAGGCCCAGTTCACACAGATTTTTGGTGCGGATTTTGATGCGGGAACCGCGTCTAAATCAGTGCACAAAAATGGCCGAAATTGCCTGCCATTGATTTCAATGGGAGGCAGAGCAGCTTTTCCCCGGGAGGCTTATAGCTGCTCGCAGGAAAAAAAAAAAGAAAGTGTCATGTCTTGCTGCGGTTCCGCCTCTGACCTCCCAATAAAATCATTGGGAGGCAGAAAAAGCGCTTTTGACCTGACTGCTCTTTTGTGCCGCGGCTTTCTTCACAGCCTTAAAAAAACCTTATAAAACCTTTACAGTGAGTAGTGAAGAGGAAACAGGCAACAGTGTCTTCAAATGATAGCACCATCAATATGTACAAACCTGCCACATTAAACTTTCCAGTTGGAAGAAATCTTAATTAGATTCACTTATCCTCGTCACATCTCAATTGACCTACTCCATTCCAATAGTTTGTAAGCGGACTGTGAATCAGGCTTTACTTCTTGTACGTATTTCAGGTTTGTAACAGGACTGGACTGCGAAGAACAGATAAGGACTAAGCCAATACCTCCAAACCAAAGCCAGCCACCTACCACTATGCATTCATTTTAACTCTATTTTGAAGAAGTACCAAGATCAGATGATGTGGCAAAGGACAGAAGGTTGTGATTGAAGATGATCAAATATGCCGGAAAGGATTGCTAGAAGATGATCAATGAGATCATTCCAACAACCACATGGGACAAAGCCCGCAGCCATTGAGGACCGCTGGCGAAAGACGCAGCAAAAAAAAGAGCATCACATTTTATCTGCCTGCAAAATACTCCATGTGAACTAGGCTTTACTGTGTGTAGTGTATGGTACCCTTTATTAAATGTTTATGTCTAATATAGTTGATTTGTGCATTACATGTCACAACCAGCAAATATTTTGCCCAAAGACCTCCACCCACCCTGTTCTGGCCTGTATTATATACCATAAAAATCAAAAAGAATCAAAGAGCTACCAAATAATTCTATAGCCCACGGTGAAGTAGTAAGACAAAACTATCCAAACCAGCCTGAAATTATCTGCATATTACAGTTCTGAATAAACTTCACAATAAGAAAGTTTGCTTAAGAAAGTTTGCTTAGAGTCCAACCCCATCATTTGGCAGCGGAGTAAGTAGACAAGTCCCAGCAGTATAGAAAGACCACAGTAGATTGCCTTCTATGTAGGGTCGTGGGATTCATTTCTCCCCAATTAGATTATAATGGACGTAGCACAGACTTTAGAGAGAAGATGTGGCAGATTTGCAGAGGTTTCACATTTTCTTACATCTTTGAGAGTTTTATCTTTGGTGTTAATCTATAGAAAGTCTTAGGTTGAACCAATCTGTTCTCTAGGGGGAAAACATGAAATTAACTAAAGTCCAATACACGGTATACTCCAGAAAAAACTTTTAAAGTTGAAACTAAAGCAGAGGCCAAAGAAAAGCAATCCTGGCAAGTGAATATACGCAGAAGTTTACACCAATACAGAAATGGGGGTTAGGTGGAAAGGTTCCTCACAAACTACAGCACGGCCTAGTGTAAATGGTGTGGCTTAAAATGTGTCAAAATTTTGCACAAAAAACTAATTGTAAATTAAGCCAACCAATAGGTGGTGCTAGAAGAAAAAAAAAGAAGTATCAAACATGTCTAGCAGGATGCGCCAAATTTATTATGCAGCATGCGTTACTGTGACTGCTCATCAACTGGCTGCCTGGTTATATTCACTAAATCTCGTAAATCTTCCCCAATGTTCCTAAAGATCGTTGTATGCTTTACTTTATTTACAGGGCTAGACTAGAGGGGGGGTTACAGATCTCCCTCCAGTCCTATCCATACGTTTCCAAAGGAAGACATAAGTGGCATAACGTTTGCGTTCGCAGGGGGTGCAACGCGACTGGGCTTGGGAAGGAAGGGCTGCCCGCCTCAGACCCCTTCAGGTGGTTCCTCACATACTAGCTACATGCTGAAAAAATAAAAAATGTAATAACATTTAAAAAAAAGTGGAAATGAAACAAACATTACCATATTAAAAATACAACAAACTACCCATTTTACTTCATCAGTAGATACAGAACGAGATAACCCTTGGATCAAAATAGTGAGAAAGGTATTAATAACATTAACATGTATCGCCTTAATAAAAATGTATTCACAACAAGCCATATCAATAAAACCCCAATACTTATAGAAGTTATTAAAAATAATTACTCTGCTAAAAGATTTAAGAGATTAATGTATGGGATTAGACAAAAAATAAATTAAATAATAATCATAATAATTTCGCCAAGACACCGTGCATTGTTGTCTATGGGCTGTGCCTGGTACTGCAGCTCTTAGGGCTAGCTGCAACACCAGACATGCCAATGGCAGAAGTGGTAGTGTACCAGTGGGAGAAAAAAAAAAGACCCTTTTACTAATCTATTTACTGAACAGGGTAAACAATTTACTGTAATTATCAAATGACCTCTCCACACCAAAAGTGCCAATCAAGGTCAGATAAAAATGTATATTAAACTTCCGCTGCTGTTGATTGACTTTTCAAATGTGTCAAGGGACAGGAAAAGCAACGCATGAGAAGTCAAAGTCAGGCACTGTATAAGGAAAAAAAAAAAAAAAGTACTCGTTGACAACATAAATGTGCTTTTTTTTTCTAAATTCTTGTATGTTTTATTATAGTACAATTTTTCTTATTTAGACACTTTAGATAAAAATCAACAAAAAAAAAAAGGTCTATATATTATTTTTGTTGAGATATCACGTCGTATATAAATATTATAGGATAGGTCCTATTGGCAGCAAGGGTATACACACCATAGGGGCAACCCAGGCAGTTGCTATAAGGCCCTTGGAGAGAGGAGTTTCAGCAGGGGTGTAGTTATAGGGGTTGCAGAGGCAGTAGTCACACACAAATCCTGGTACCTGAGGGGGCCCATACGCCCCTGCGCCACATAGAAAGACACCAATATCATAAATGCCATATGGTAGGTGTTGAGTCCCTATTATAGATTTTGCATCGGGGCCCAGAAGCTTCAAGTTATGCCTCAAAACAGCCAAGACATATAAAATACATCTCAGTCACATGTAGCCAATAAATAAAAACATAGAGCAGTCTAATCAAGAAGTGCAAATATTAAATGGTCTCAAAGAAAGAACTAAACAAAAAATAACTTGTAGTGTTGTAGTTGTGTCGATGCGCTTCTGAAGTCCATACGGATTAACCTGTCCCTTGTTTAAGTGGTCAGTAAGGAAACATTGATTATTAGGAACGTCTGATATTCATCTTGTAAGAAGCCCATGCACAAAAGGACATCTCATTCATAACACTGCCTTTCTTCGATTTAATATGCTTGATCCTAGGACTAAATTGCACATGAAGACAGAACTGGATGCGTCACAGACAGCGCTGAATGCAGAGGGAAATAAAACCTTTACAGCGAGTAGTGAAGAGGAGATAGGAAACAGTATATTCAGTGAATAGCACCATCAATACGTACAAACCTGCCACATTAAGCTTTCCAATTGGAAGAAATCTTAATCGGATTCACTAATCCTCTTGACATCTCGGTTGACCTACTCCGTTCCAATAGTTTGTAAGCGGACTGTGAATCCGGCTTTACTTCTTATACTTATTTCAGGTTGGTGCCTGATGAACAGTCCTTATCTGTTCTTCGCAGTCCAGTCCTAAGCCAATACCTCTAAACCAGGGATGAAGACCTTCCATTATGGATCCATTTTAACTCTATTTTGAAGAAGTACCAAAATCACATGATGTGGCAAAGGACAGAAGGGTGTGATCTAAGATGATCGAATACGCCAGAAAGGATTGCTAGAAGATGATCAATGAGATCCTTCCAACAACCACATGGGACAAAGCCTGCAATGAACCAGGTAGATTATAACAGGGTAATTTGGGCAGGAGGCTAACCCAAGATGGCCACCAAGTCCACCATAATTGAATGATTTTGCTGTAACACAGACCTTGGCAGGAAATATGAGCTCTTGGAGTTGGTTGTTGCTCCAAATAATATTAAATTTCTGGTATAAGTTTTACTTTTTTGATTTTTAGAAGGAACACGCTATGTTTATCAAAGAACAGTATCCCAGTGTGATAGGCAGGAGCCACAAGTGTTGGCAACAATATCGTTTTGAGAGGGTGGTTTTAATTTTTATCTGGTGTTAAAAGGGGTGATCTCATCACAGACAACCCCTTGCCGTATGGGGCCTGGCTCCCGATATACCCAGCAGCTAACCCTGGCCGCAGAATGCCAGACAATTCCCCTGCAATGGCAGATCTAGTATTAGGCAGCTCTACCAGGGGCGGACATACCGCATGTGCAGCCGGTGCAGCTGCACAAGGGCCCCGCGTGGGAAGGGGGCCCGTTCCTCTGCTGGCCGACTCAGTTCTCAGCTGCGCGATGCTGAGGACTGAGACAGAGGCCCGTGGACCACTGGCGTAGCTATAGGGGTCGCAGCGGTCGCAATTGCGACCGGGCCCCGAAGCCAGGGGGGCCCACGGCCCCCCGCACCACATCAATAAAAAGTTACTATAGTAACTCGGGCCGCGGGCCCCTGTTACTATAGTAACATACTTTACTTACCTTCCTGGTTCCGGATCGCAGCGGAGGTCCTGACGTCAGGCGCTGTGCGCAGCGCATGACGTCACAGCGCTATGCCGCCGCGCACAGCATCGAGACGACAGAACTCCCGCCGCGGCCGAAGAGGAAGGTAAGATAGCCCTGACTGGCGGGGTCCGACTCCTGGGACCCGCCAATCAGCTGTTTTGAAGGGGCCGCAGCACTCGTACGAGAGCTGCTCCCCTTCATTCCTGTCACTTCATTCCGGTCACACTGTGAATCGGTTTCGGCGATTCACAGTGTGGGCGAGTAGTGAAATGAAGGGGAAGCAGCTCTCGTACGAGTGCTGCGGCCCCTTCAAAACAGCTGATTTGCGGGTCCCGGGCGACACATCAGCTATTGATGGCCTATCCTGTGGATAGGCCATCAATGTTTAGGGACTGCACAACCCCTAAGCCTACGATGTAGCAGGCTTAGGGGGCCCATGAGACAGGATCACAGATTGTGTGATGCTGTCTGCTGGGCCCTGTATCTAAGCCAATCACATGGTAGGCTTAGATACATGGCCCATGCGTGATCCTGTCTGCTGGGCCCTGTATCTAAGCCTACCACACTGTAGGTTTAGATACAGGGCCCCAGCACACAGTAATCTTATACTGTATAAGATTACTGTCTGCTGGACCCTGTATCTAAGCCTACCTTGTGGTAGGCTTAGATACAGGGTCCCACAGACAGTATCACACATGGGCCCTGTATCTAAGCCTTAGGGTATGTGCACAGACACTAATTACGTCCGTAAGTGACGGATGTATTTCGGCCGCAAGTACCGGACCGAACACACTGCAGGGAGCCGGGCTCCTAGCGTCGTACTTATGTACGACGCTAGGAGTCCCTGCCTCGCTGTGGGACAACTGTCCTGTACTGTAATCATGTTTTCAGTACCGGACAGTTGTCCGGCAGCGAGGCAGGGACTCCTAGCGTCGTACATAACTATGATGCTAGGAGCCCGGCTCCCTGCACTGTGTTCGGTCCGGTACTTGCGGCCGAAATACGTCCGTCAATTCCGGACGTAATTAGTGTGTGTGCACATACCCTAACACATGTGTTACTAATCATTTTTTGTGTGTTTTCTTACAGGTTCGGTCGTTGGACTACGGCGGATTCCAGGACTACTTCGATGACAGCTTTTTTTTTTATTAATAAAATGGTTAATGAGGGTTGTGTTTTTTTTTTTTATTTCAATAAAATATTTTTTCTATGTCTTTGTGGTTTTTTTTTAAACTATATTACTACCGCCTTAGTAATGGCCGCCGGCTGATTGACAGCATCCATTGCTAAGGCAGGGCTTAGTGTTAGCCGGTGCAGAGGCTAACACTAACCCCCTTTATTACCCCGGTACCCACCGCCACCAGGGGTGCTGGGAAGAGCCGGGTACGATCCAGTACCTGACCATCTGTAGTGATGGTCGGCCACTGGGGTGGCCGCAGGCTGGTATTATCAGGAGGGGAAAGGCCAGATACAGTGGCCCTTCCTACCCTGGTGATGCTAGGCTGCTGCTGCTTTATTGTATCTGGCTGGTTATGAAAATGGGGGGGACGCCACGTCATTTAAAAAATAATTGGAAAGAACGATGTCGGGTCCCCCCCAATTTTCATAACCAGCCAGATACAACACAGCAGCAGCAGGCAGCATTACAAGGGTGGGAAGGGCCACTGTTTTTGGCCTTCCCCAGCCTAATACTACCAGCCTGCGGCCACCCCGGTGCCTGCCCGTCACTACAGCTGGTCGGGTACTGGTTTGTACCCGGCTCTTCCCAGTACCCCTGGTGGCGGTGGGTACCGGGGTAATAATGGGGGTTAGTGTAGACTCTGCACCGGCTAACATTAAGCCTCGCCTTAGTAATGGAGGTTGTCAATCAGCCAGCGGCCATTACTAAGGCGGTGATAATAAAGTTTAAAAAGATACAAGCACATAGAAATTTTTTTTATTGAAATAAAAACACAACCCTCATTAACCATTTTATTGAGAATAAAAAAAACGCCGTCATTGAAGTCCTCGTATCCGAAGTCCAACAACCGAACCTGTAAAAAAAACACAAACACACAAAAATAATCAGTAACACATAAAGAAGCAAAATTATTATTCTTACCTTTCCTGGGTCCAGCGCTGGAGCCGCAATGTCAGCGAGCTGGGCCCTGTATCTAATCCTATCATGTGTGATACAGTCTGCTGAGCTGTGTATCTAATCCAATCATGTATGATACTGTGCTGGGCCCTATATCTAATCCGATCATGTGTGATACTGTCTGCTGAGCCACTGTATCTAATCCTATCATGTGTGATACTGTCTGCTGAGCCACTGTATCTAATCCTATAATGTGTGGTACTGTCTGCTGAGCCACTGTATCTAATCCTATCATGTGTGATACTGTCTGCTGAGCCACTGTATCTAATCCTATCATGTGTGGTACTGTCTGCTGAGCCACTGTATCTAATCCTATCATGTGTGGTACTGTCTGCTGAGCCACTGTATCTAATCCTATCATGTGTGATACTGTCTGCTGGGCCACTGTATCTAATCCTATCATGTGTGATACTGTCTGCTGAGCTGTGTATCTAATCCTATCATGTGTGATACTGCCTTCTGAGCCACTGTATCTAATCCTATCATGTGTGATACTGTCTGCTCAGCCACTGTATCTAATCCTATCCATAGTTTATAGGGTCGTAGTGCTATAGATATGCTATGCTGTCTCCTATACACACACTTTTTTTTGGGGCGGACACATATGTATTGGGGCTATTTCCCGGACATTTTAAGCCCTGAGGGTATGTTCACACGGCAGCGTCTGTTACGGCTGAAATTACTGTGCTGTTTTCAGGAGAAAACAGCACCGTAATTTCAGCCGTAATGGCATGTGCAGGCGTCTTTTGCTGCGTCCACTACGGAAGTAATTGAAGCTGGTTTTCCATGGAGTCCATGGAAAACGGCTCCATTTACATCTGAAGAAGTGACAGGCAGTTTTTTACGCGCCGCCTTTCGACAGCGGCGCGTAAAAAAAAATGACCATCGGCACAGAACATCGTAAGACCCATTCAAATGAATGGGCAGATGTTTTCCGACGCTTTTGAGCCGCATTTTCGGATGTAATTCAATGCTAAAACGCCCAAATTACGTCCGTAAATAGTGTGTGTGTGAACCCAGCCTTAGTGACGCCCCGGCTGCTAGTGCTGCATTGTTGGGTCACTTAGGAGACCCAGCGATGCAGCTGAAAGCGGACCGTCGGCCATGAGAAGTTTGCGGGGTGGGGGGGGGGGGGGCCCTGGCACATTATCTGCACAGGGGCCTTTTGCAGTCTGTGTCCGCCACTGAGCTCTACGTTCTGGCTCAGAGAAGAGGGTCTCAGAAGGGGGGAGTCCCCCACTAATGGTCCCCATATGCCCTAATCAGGTATATGGACAGGGGTTGTCTTCATGAAACAGCCTCTTTAAATGATCCAAACAACCTTCTCAATGAGCCAAGTAGCTTCATCTTGTTTTGTGTGTTAGACCTGTAGGCATATTTATGCCACCACATGGTACCTACATTAAACACAAAAACCTCAGTATACGTCCATATGAAATTGAATGCAAACAGAAGTAAAAACCCCGCAAAAATTCAGTTCCCTTCTTTGACAATTTAAGAAGTCGTAAATCTGAGGCTCTGTCACCAGATTTTGCAACCCCTATCTGCTATTGCAGCAGATCGGCGCTGCAATGTAGATTACAGTAACGTTTTTATTTTTAAAAAACGAGCATTTTTGGCCAAGTTATGACCATTTTCGTATTTATGCAAATGAGGCTTGCAAAAGTACAACTGGGCGTGTTGAAAAGTAAAAGTACAACTGGGCGTGTATTATGTGCGTACATCGGGGCGTGTTTACTACTTTTACTAGCTGGGCGTTGTGTATAGAAGTGTCATCCACTTCTCTTCACAACGCCCAGCTTCTGGCAGTGCAGATCTGTGACGTCACTCACAGGTCCTGCATCGTGTCGGCACCAGAGGCTACAGATGATTCTGCAGCAGCATCGGCGTTTGCAGGTAAGTCGATGTAGCTACTTACCTGCAAACGCTGATGCTGCTGCAGAATCAACTGTAGCCGATGTGGCCGACACGATGCAGGACCTGTGAGTGACGTCACAGATCTGCACTGCCAGAAGCTGGGCGTTGTGAAGAGACGTGGATTACACTTCTATACACAACGCCCAGCTAGTAAAAGTAGTAAACACGCCCCGATGTACGCACATAATACACGCCCAGTTGTACTTTTACTTTTCAACACGCCCAGTTGTACTTTTGCAAGCCTCATTTGCATAAATACAAAAATGGTCATAACTTGGCCAAAAATGCTCGTTTTTTAAAAATAAAAACGTTACTGTAATCTACATTGCAGCGCCTATCTGCTGCAATAGCAGATAGGGGTTGCAAAATCTGGTGACAGAGCCTCTTTAAGCAACATCTCAGTGCGGCCAAGACCAAAAACAGCAACAGGGCTCGGTTTCCCAAGTGTTGCAAAAACATTTTGCATCTGTGCATCTAATTTCTAATGGTACCATTTATGCCAGCGGATATCAATAAAATATATAGATATGTATTTTTATTACCGTGTGCATTCCCAGCAGGTGACAGTAGGACATATGCTAGAACAGTTTCTTATTAAAATAATCTTTACAATGTCATTTCCTTTTGAGAATTAAATTATATATATATATACACACACACACACACACACACATACATACATACATATACATTTGCAGTAATTACACATTCTTGGCATTTCACGCTGACACACTTATTGCTGAAATGTTTAAAGAGGCTCTGTCACCAGATTATAAGTGTCCTATCTCCTACATAATCTGATTGGCGCTACCAAAGAGAAAATAGAGCTTGTAGTCAGAAAATATAGAAATATATAAATTTTATTATACAAAATAACACACATTTAAAAACACATGATAATGAAGACTCTAGTACTGATACTGTGGTACATGGTTCAGCACGGAGACATACTAGATAAAGCGATATACTGGCATAGAATGCAGGCTATATACACTGCCCACATAGATACTGCACTATCACATCCAAATGGATTGTGTATTGATTGCCCATAGTGTCCTCACAATCTTATAAATTTAAAGGCTAACGCCGGATAAAGGGAGGATCAACAGGGGACCAAGCAATTGTTAAAGTGAGCAATATAGCAATGCAAGCTTACCCATTTGAAGGAATAAAGATTGTCTATGCACATCCGTGCAGAATCCACCACAGGGAACAACAACGCGCGTTTCGCTGTTAATGGTTGCTTCCTTCAAATGGGTAAGCTTGCATTGCTATATTGCTCACTTTAACAATTGCTTGGTCCCCTGTTGATCCTCCCTTTATCCGGCATTAGCCTTTAAATTTATAAGATTGTGAGGACACTATGGGCAATCAATACACAATCCATTTGGATGTGATAGTGCAGTATCTATGTGGGCAGTGTATATAGCCTGCATTCTATGCCAGTATATCGCTTTATCTAGTCTAGTATGTCTCCGTGCTGAACCCTGTACCACAGTATCAGTACTAGAGTCTTCATTATCATGTGTTTTTAAATGTGTGTTATTTTGTATAATAAAATTTATATATTTCTATATTTTCTGACTACAAGCTCTATCTTCTCTTTGGTATGGTCTAATAACTATGGAGCAGTCGATCCGATAAATTATGGGGGGAAGTTGGTTTCTTAAACTTTACCCAGCCTGTAACAAATAAGCGATCAGAGTCTATTTTTCTATAATCTGATTGGCGCTGTAATGTAGATAACAGCAGTGATTTTTATTTTGAAACACGATCATTTTTGAGCAAGTTATGAGCAATTTTAGATTTAGTTTCTTAAAAACCAACTGGGCGTGTTTTTACTTTTGACCAAGTGGGTGTTGTAAAGAAAGTGTATGACGCTGACCAATCAGTGACCAATCAGCTTCATACACTTCTCATTGTTCCAGCCCAGCATGATCCACAGCACAGTGAGATTGTGCAGTGAAAGAAGCTGGGCTGGAACAATGAGAAGTGTATGAGGCTGATTGGTCTCTGATTGGTCAGCCTCATACACTTTTTTTACTTTTGACCAAGTGGGTGTTGTAAAGGAGTGTATGAGGCTGACCAATCAGTGACTAATCAGCATCATACACTTCTCATTGTTCCAGCCCAGCTTCTTTCACTGCACAATCTCACTGTGCTGTGGATCATGCTGGGCTGGAACAATGAGAAGTGTATGTCACTGATTGGTCACTGATTGGTCAGCCTCATACACTCCTTTACAACACCCACTTGGTCAAAAGTAAAAACACGCCCAGTTGGGCATTAAGAAACTAAATCTAAAATTGCTCATAACTTGCTAAAAAATGATCGTGTTTCAAAATAAAAACCACTGCTGTTATCTACATTACAGCGCCAATCAGATTATGTAGGAGATAGAGCACTTATAATCTGGTGACAGAGCCTCTTTAAGCTACGGATGGCCCCACATTTTTCCTGCAGTGGTGGACTGTAATACATAATCTCACTGCCCCCTACTGCCTGCAGCAGATGGCCACCCTGGGGAATAGAAAAGAGTCTTAAAGAGGCTCTGTCACCAGATTCTCAAACCCCTATCTCCTATTTCATGTGATCGGTGCTGCACTGTAGATAACAGTAACGTGTTTTTTTTTTAAAAAAACGTTCATTTTTTGGCCAAGTTATGAGCTATTTTATATATATGCAAATGAGCTTTGAAATGGACAACTGGTCGTTTTTTTTTTCGTTATGTAGAACTGGGCGTGTATTGTGTTTTTAACTGGGTGTGTTTACGTGTATGACGCTGACCAATCAGTGACCAGTCAGCATCATACACTCCTCTCCATTGATTTACACAGCAGCGATGTGCAGCCACATACACAGAGATTAACGTTAATCAAGTGTCCTGATAATGAATACACATGACCATCCAGCCTGGACGTCATGTCTATTCAGAATCCTGACACTTCTGAATCTTTCTTTGAGATTTCTAGCAAGGGAAACTAAATCTCGCGAGATTTAGTTTCCCTAGCTAGAAATCTCAAAGAAAAGAGTCAGAAGTGTCAGGATTCTGAATACACATGACGTCCAGGCTGGATGGTCATGTGTATTCATTATCAGGACACTTGATTAACGTTAATCTCTGTGTATGTGGCTGCACATCGCTGCTGTGTAAATCAATGGAGAGGAGTGTATGATGCTGACTGGTCACTGATTGGTCAGCGTCATACACGTAAACACGCCCAGTTAAAAACACAATATACGCCCAGTTGGACATAATGAAAAAAAACCGCCCAGTTGTCCATTTCAAACCTCATTTGCATATATATAAAATAGCTCATAACTTGGACAAAAATGAAAGTTTAAAAAAAACAAACAAAAAAACGTTACTGTTATCTACATTGCAGCGCCGATCACATGCAATAGGAGATAGGGATTTGAGAATCTGGTGACAGAGCCTCTTTAAATATGGAACCCTATTTATGACGTCCATTTGCCCCAACGCGGGATAAGAACAAGGTTTGTCCTATTGAGAAATCCCTTTATTAGCAATGTTCAAAATATAACAAAATAAAAATAAAAAAAAGCATTATAATTGTTGTATATATACACAATTATATAGGCACAACTATATATTCCATATATAGACCTTAAAAAGGAACTGAAAGGTAGCGTGGATCCCAAGCAGAACTTAGAGGTTCATGGGCTTTACTCAAATTTCGACCAACCCCATATGCTCTGCCTACAAGTGACACTCAATTTCACTGTAGGCTGTAAACCAATATGCTTTTTTTGTACCAGTCTGTAGTGCAGCACTTTTGCCCACCAGAGGTCAGCAAAGTATTCACTGGAATTTATTTCTACAATGCATATTTTGCACAAAAAGTAATATATACACACACACACAAATATACATTATATATATATATATATATATATATATATATATATATATATTATATATAGGTTCCTGTTTTTCGTGTCTTCAGCATCCTAAAGCAGTCGCAATGCCCTTTCGGTTATGCAATATCACTATGTGCAAAAATTACAACCTGCTGAGTGGCTGCACTCAACCGGGCCGAAAAATGTAAGAAAACTTTTGCATTATGCATTTTTAAATAGTTATGATTTTATTTTTTTCTAATCATATGCCTGACTGCCAAAAGAGGTGCTGCTTTAAACAGCAGAAATAAATTAATGCTCAACACAAAGCAGCATAATATATACACATGAGCACTACTGATCGCAACAGTCACTGCCGAGAAGCCAAATTAGTAACTAATTAACCTGTAATAAGGCAGGAGCCCAACTTGAAATTTGCATTATAATACAAAATATTGCTAAGGAGACCATCCAACTGGGATGTGTAGAGAGGAAATTATTTCTGGAACCTGTCAACATCTTGGCAGGCATCTAACATTCAACCCATTTGTTTTGCCACATGTCTATGAACCTACATTTTTTTTTTTAAGGGTGACTTTTCTTAGAAGCTGCAACTTTTTGTCTGGGCAAGAACATTGGGATAAACATGACATATTAAACGAATCAAACCTAATTTAAAGGGTGCGTCGATGGTCACCTTCCCTAATCAGGTAGATCGTTGATTTTAGTCATTAATCTTTGAGGCCTCCTTCTCATAAATGCAGGTTGAATGTTCTCCAGGAGGCAAGTGAAGCCAGGAATTCTCAGCAATTTCGTACCACAAATAAGACATGTCACTAAATCTATACTCCAATTGTAATAAATCCCATCTGATGCCTTGAGAAAATCTCTGGCGTCCTATTAATGTATACATAATGTGATGGCAGGAACTTGTTACCATCTAAACATTGCACGGCATAATCTCAACAGAAAATATAGTTTGTAATGTGCAACATCCATGACCACTTTCTGTCAAGGCCAAAGTGGATAAAGGATTCAAGAAATAACAGTCTGAGACATTATTGCAGACACCACTTATGTGATGTAACAGGATTTTACAGAAAATTGACAAAATGGAAAAAAAAAAAGAAGATACATACAAGATTAATTCTAGACACAACACTAGGCTTAAAGGAACACTCCGGGACAATTCGATAAACTGTGTTATGCCTAGTGAGGGGTCGGAGCAGGAATAATGAATTTTAAAAGCCGCAAAGAGAGAATATCTGTGTCATGCTCCGCCCCCTGGATTAGGCATAACACATTGTTTTGTCTGAAGTATCCCTTAAAGAGAATTTCCATTGAAAATGGTTATTTAATGCTGAATAATGAGCAGCACCAGATTGTGTAGTTTTACTGTGATGTTATTTCTTAACTACAGTGAGGAATTTCCCTCTTCTGGAACTGAAAAATTGACAGTCCTATTAGCCAAAAAAAAAAAGAAAGAAGAAGAAGAAGTGGTGCCTATATGGATTGTCACTCTACATAGGGAAAAAAAATATGTCCTTTTATTCATTTGGCAGTGCATGAATCTCGTGAATTATTGTTCAATAGTGAGCTGAGTTAGAGAGGAAGTAGCTAGCTTCTCCTCTTACTTCAGTTTCAAGGCAAATAAATAAAGCCTACATCCTGGAACATAAATAGCTGAGCAGTAACTTTTCAAAGATGTAGGGACAATATGAAGACATATTAAACCAATTTTTATACCAGGATATTTATACCATTATGATTGAATTTCCTTTCTGTTGGCGATTTTTAAAAAATTCCATGAGGACAACCACTGTTCTGGTGCCCTATTAGGGCATATTAGAGTTCGGGTATGTTCACACGCTTCATAAAAAACATCTGAAAATACGGAGCTGTTTTCAAGGGAAAACAGCTCCTGATTTTCAGCCGTCTTTTAAGCAAACTTGCGTTTTTTCACGGCCGTTTTTGGAGCTGTTTTTCTATAGAGTCAATGAAAAACTCTCCAAAAACGGCTCAAGAAGTGACATGCACTTCTTTTTCGCGGGTGTTTTTTTACATGGCCGTTTTTCAAAACGGACGCGTAAAAACACCCCGTCGGAACAGAACGCCGTATTTTTCATTGAAATCAATGGGCAGATGTTTGGAGGCGTTCTGCTTTTGATTTTTCGACCGTTTGCGGCCCGAAAAACAGAAGAAAATAAGCCGTGTGAACATACCCTTACATTTAACAAACTCCTGACATTCATGGTGACATGTCAGAAGTTTTGATTGGTGGGGGTCCGAGTACTGAGACCCCCACCAATCGCTAAAACGAAGCGGCAGAAGCGCTTGTATGAGTGCTCAGCCACTTCGGTTCTGTTCAGCTTTTGCCATAAATCAATGTATGAGAGTACGGGCTCATAGACTTTCTATTGAGTCTGTCCTCCGATACATTGATTTCCGGAAAAAGCCGAACAGAAACTAAGCGGCTAGTTAGCGATTAGTGGGGGTCTCCGTGCTCGGAAACCCACCAATCAAAACTTCTGATATGTCACTATGACATGTCAGAAGTTTGTCAAATGTTTAGTTACCCTATAAGGGTTTGTGTTTTCAGATTGTATGATGTATGAAGTTTATCAGCAAGTGGGGAGGGCACAAATTCATACAGTGCTTTCTGACTGACAGATCTTCGATTCGCCAACTGGACCTCAACTATTCCACTGCAATGGCAGCTGGCATGCCCAAGTGGTGCATCCCTGCTATCAATTATATAAGCATACAATGACTTCCGAGTAGCGGTTCACACTCCCACGTCCTCTAATTCTGCTGTTCCATGATGCAATACGTTGGCTTTACAACAATAAACATAAAACATGTCAGCTGCAGGCATTAAGTGCTGATTTGAGATAGTCAGGGGAATTATACAAAATTCCCATCTCACACTACTCATTAGCTAAAAGACACACAGGAAGATTTGCTGCGCTTCCTCAAGTCCAGATTAAGCTCACGCTGTATCGGAATAGAAGACTCGCCCGGTTAGAGCAAAATAAAACTTCCACGCCAACATCTCAACTGACTCTTCATTAGCATAGAAGAAGTGTATACAAAATAATAAAAAACAGGGTATGCATTAATAACCTACACTGCATTTCCCAAAACATTTTCCTCCAGCATTGCAAAAGCATTCATACATGAACCCATACAGAAAGTCACAACTGTTAAAAGGGGTTTAACAAATTTAGAAAAACATGGCTGCTTTATTTCAGAACAGCGCCACACCTGTCCATGGGTTGTGTCTGGTATTGCAGCTTAGTGTTATTGAAGTGAATGGGGCTGAGCTGCAATATCACACACATCCTGTGGATAGATGTGGCAGTGGTAATGTTTGTGGAAAAAAAACAGCCATCTTTTTTGAACCCCTCCAAAAGATAAGGACAGGGTTGGACTGGCCCACCAGATAACCAGAGGATCCTCCTGCAGGACCTTTTATTGGGACTTAAAAGGTCCTGCAGAAGTTAACCCCATTTAGAGCCAATCACTTGCCACTAGGGTCTATTTCCTATGGAATGATTAATAAATTACCTATTAGACCTTATTGATGATATATCCTATGTGTACAATGATAACAAGGACTAGGATGACCTGAAAAGTGGACATGTACATGTTCTGTATAGATCGAGGGTGGGCACCGGAACCCCAGTCCGACACTGGATAAGGAGATGTATGAATAATTTTTATTTACGCTTGGTTAAATTAATATCCAGAAATTCCCTAATATACAAACCCTGTGTGTAGTCACATCCTGAAGTCATGCAATACTCCATTCCATTCACCTCCTCTACTAAATTCTGTAGCTTAGCAAATAAAGGAGATGGGGAGGGAGAAAAATTAAATAAAAGAACACACTATTGTAGAACGTGACTACACACAGGCTTTTTTTGTAGTCTGTAACTATGGAGACACATAGGTCTACATAGGAGCTGTGTACACAAACCTGTAAGAGATTTTTAAAATCAAGACTATATGTAAAGTTGCTGAATATTTCACCTGTGTGTTGCGCTAAAAAAATGCATCATGCAGGCTGCTGTAAATGGAGGTTTGCATTCAGTTATCAAAATTGCAATGCAACAGCAGAAAAATTGATATATCAGGAAACAATCAGTAATTGAAGTATGATAGGGGGTTGTTGGGTATGCAGTTCCTTGTTGCATAAGGGTAAGTGATGGTGGTAAGTCAAAATTACCAAATACTTATGACTTAATTCCATTGATCCCCTATTCTTCAGATCAAACCCTTATAAAGGGATGTCAAGGCCACGGGATATTTCGCTTTATTTATTCCAGAAACCATGTCAATCTTGTTCTGAGCTGTGTGGGGTATTGAAGCAGACGTGAATCATTTTTCTACTCTCATACATCCATATTTTCAGTGCTCTAAAATTAAAATTCTCCCAAGAGGTTTTTTTTTTTCCTTATTGCATCCCGCAAAGGGTTAAATTCATCTTTAATGCAAAGACCATAAACATTTAAAATGGGAGGAGAGTTTCCTTTATCCAAAAATTACATATTTCACTTTTTAATTATAAACATTGCTTCCCCACTAATCACAGGTTTTCAGAGACAGCAATGGGAAATGGCAGTAGGAGGTTGATTAAAACCGTCTTAACGTAAATATTCCAAACCTCAAATTGATTAGGGTAGAGATCCTTTCCTCTACAATAAGACATTTATCGCAGAAGGGAAACATTTCTATAGACGCCAAGTGCATTAATGCTAAAACAAAACAATAGACAGCACTCTTACTATTCGCAGGTGAAAAGGTCTAATATTGTAAACTTGGAATGATCCGACATAAAAGTATAAGGCTTTGAGTAAAATCACATACGGCGGAAGAAGACTAGGGAATGATTTATAAATATTCATGTAGATTTAAAAAAATAAAAAATAAAAAATGGAGGCATTGCCCGTAGAAACCGATCAGATTTCAGCTTTAATTTTTCCGATGCAGGATGGAAAATTTAACCAGTGATCAGATTGGTTACTATGGGGAACAAAGACTTTTTGCCTGAGCTAATTAGGATTACTAGATTTAGTCGGCCTCGTGGGCACACTCCATGAGGTCATTGGATTATATTAGAAAATGACAGGAAATTCAGCCAGGAAATCTTATTATAAGCACTCTTTGAAATATGGTGTTGGGATAGATTGTATTCAACATCTACCATCAAACTGTCCTTTAATTTACAGCACCAAATTTATTGTACAAAATGAGTGGCAATCTCAAAATACAACTTTTTTTTTTTTTTTTTTACACGTTTTGCTTTTCAGTAAAAGAAAAATCACCAGTGACCACTTCTTTATTTTTTTACCCCTGTCCTCACACGAACACTGCTAAACTACCTCCGTAGTGTGAAGACCCCACCAGATATCTCAGCTTCCTGGGCCCTAATGTGTGACATGTAGTCATACATGAGCAGGATATTGGGGTTACCCACAGGTCATGCCTACATTTTCAGACTTTTAGTGGAGTAAAGCTGGCCATACACTCGAGATTTCAGATGGCCTTTTTCTGGACCACTTGTTGTTCACGATTGACCTATAAAGGTTGTCATTTTGGACAAATGTCAAAAAATTACAAATTGCTGATCAATCTCAATACTTGATCAATGCTTTGATATGTGACCAGGACTGTCCTAGGCTTCTAGTGACTGGCTACATATCTGCCGTGTGGCACGAATAAGTTTCCAAATCTGGTCAATGACCAAATCCAAGCCAAAATTCAGAATGTCAGATAGACTTGTCCATAGACATCAGTGTTGATCAGCATCTGTCATGGTCGTTTATGCCATGAAAAGGCGCTAACAATTGGCAAAAATAAAACTAAAAAAGTTACAGAAAAATAAAAAAATTAAAATAATTCGGCCTTTCTGCCCTCCCAAAATCAACAGCCAAACCCTTGCGTCATCTTTTCCCCCTTCTCCCCATCAAAGATTAAATAAAAATGATGTATGCTCACCTTCATCCCACCGGGTCCCCTCATGCTTTCACTGCAGGCTGCGGCTCATATAAGATCCTGATGCTGAGCAACATTAGGCCTCATACGCGACACAGCACTCAACGTAACATACAAAGTCATGACGCTGCTCTGTGTCACTACTTTGTAGCGAGAGCCTGAGGGGACCCGGTGGGCAGAAGCGGAGAAATGATAACATAGCTATGTTTTTCTTAAGTGACCGATCGTGATTGGAAAGGGGGAATACCTGGATTGGGGGGGGGCAAGGTATGGGGCCTGGTGCGGGCAACTACCAAGCTACGTCCCACAGAGTGAAATATCTGCCAGCTAGGAGCGGACGTAGATTTCTGCTATAATTTATGCCAGTTTTCTGGAGTAAATTATAATAAATGTGTCAGGCTGTGGTGGCCCCGTCTCTTTTAAGCCACACCATTTCCCCGAAATTAGCGCTGGTGGCTTTTTGACTGGCGTAGTAAGGTTTATAAACTCCCTCTAAATATCACGTCTAGCCATCTCAAATGTTGACAACGTTCATATAAACTCTTGGGGGGGCGGGAACGGGACACCAATATTAATATAAAAATCTAGAAGTACTACAGGCAACAATCAGCCGCAGAATATTAGTATTAAAATGTCAAGTCAATAGAACACCGTGGTTATTAGAAGTATATAATTAACCCCAAATAAAACATGTATAACTGCGCTCTCGAAGCTTCAACATCCCCAAATAATATAATCAAGCCCATTAGTGAAGACTGGATTATTTTACAGTGTGACAAATGTAATATAATTGAACGAGGATAATTATTCCCTCTGTGGCAGAACAGTGTGTTTAGATCATGTGTTGTAAAGATTCGGTATAGTACGGCCAATCCCTTTCGCTCGATCGCTGTATTATAGTCTCATTTTCTCGACTGGTCTGTTACCTTAGGACAAAAACTATTAGAGCACCTACAGAATTACTTCACGGGGCTCTAATTAACAAACGGCGGAGCACCGGCACGGCTTTAATCTTATTGCATTGATACAGTGTAAAGGCAGATGGATGGTGGAGATAATTCTTATTACATCTTTAGAAGACTCTGATGGTAGATTAATCCAATTAAGAAGTCTTCACCTTTGTAGCATGGCCTCCCCGGGGCATCCACTCTGCACTTCATCAACAGTTGTTGATAATGATGTGTCACCTATCAAGATATCACTCTGGATGTAATAAAATCTGCAATACTGCCATGTTAGGAAACTGGAGTATCAGCCTTCAGACATATTGCCTTTGACTTTTAATTACTTGCGTACTACAGTTCGATTAGTGGGCGTTTCTTTTGCCTATTCATTAATTAAGAGACCAGTCGTGAAGATGGATTACGTATTATATACACATCTTGTCTTTGGGTGGCAATAGTTTTTTAATAATGTTGACTGAGAGGAGGACACAATGGCCTCTTGGATCTCAAAAGGGTTGTCAGATATTACAGCTGCTCCCCATTCAAGTGACTGGACTGCGATACCAGACACAGCCTATGGACAGATGTGGCACCATTTCTGGATTATCAGCAAATTTTGTATTTTTTTTTAAAATCCTAGACAACCCCTTCGTTACAATATATGATCAGGTCTCTGGAATACATCTAAGGCCTCATGCACATGGCAGAGCCATGTGTAGGAGGTTGTACAGTGACAGAGTCCCCTGTGGCTCTGTAATGTGGATGAAATTGGAGGCATATGGTGCAAATACCCATAGGAGTCTATGGGTCTCCTATTGTGGATTCAACATATTGCCATGTGCACGAGTCCTTATGCAGACAAGTCCGTCCCCAAATAGGGAGTAAGGTCTGCTTCACTGCTTTATTTCCTATGCAGCCATGTTCATACCTACGTAGGACGTATCACAGGGAGACACAATTTCAGGAAAGCCCCCTATATCTTTCTAAGGGCAAGCATAATAGGAATCATCATGGACTGTATAGCTTAGAGTTTTTCGTCTTTTTTTACTATGTGTACTATTGCGATACACTTTAACATTTAATTAGCCTAAGCTGGTCCCCTACACTGGTTCTCAGTAGAATACCAATAAAAATTAGATTTTAGCAGCTTTTTTAACTAGTGAAAAAAATTAATCTCATAATATGCCGTGAGATAATATAATTGTTAAACCAGCCGATTGTAGTTGCCGCATCTATAATAGCAAGTCCTATTTTTACCAACACTCAAAGCTATTATTATGGTTCACGGAATAAACCCCCCAAGGCATATAAGGCAGTTTACAGTGATCCTAAACGTCAGAAAAAGGGAAAACTGAAGTTGTAGAAATCATAAATGTGACTTAATATATAATTCTAATATTAATAAATCATTAATGTATACACATATAAAATACTATTGTATATATATATATATATATATATATACACATATACACACACACACACACACACACACACACACACACACACACACACACATTAGAACAGTGAACTACATGAGTAAGCCCCGTAAGGTATGTTGTAGTCTATGCAGCTGGACCAAGCAATCCCCAGGCAAAACGACTTGTCAGGTGTATTACTTTTTAATGATTATTGTTTATTTATGACACGATCATGTTCTATAGCGCTAAATACACCACAGAAATTACAAGCCTAAATAAATTACATTCACTAATTTAGTCATGCTTTAATACCTCACTGTTATATTAAAGGGCTCGTAAACATAAAAACTGCTTCTGTAAGAAATATAAAAAAAAACACAATAGTACCAATACTATACTCCGAAGCAAGCAAAATCATCTGGCATTTTACTCGTATAACACACTATACACGTACAGCTCTGTGTCCTCTCCCGCAGCAGGAAGTCCTAGAATAATGTCCAAATTACTTACACGTTTTTGATATTTTTGGATTACTCAGACACTATTGAACCCCAACACCGAATAATTATAATTTAAAAACTTCCGACCATTTTAAGTCATCAAGCAGCCTGCTAAAAAAAATATGGGTCTCTTGAAGACTTTTTGTATGAAACAGATGGGTGGTAAATGGTTGGAGGTTGTTAAATAGGGTCACTGGCTTTGCTAAATGCATAGGCATATTGTCCAGCATCCCAATTATAGCTAACACAATTTTCTCCCTCCCAAATTACCCACTTTAAACTCTCATTCACTAAGGCTACATTCACACGAGCGCATCATATTCACTCTCGTGAAAAACGTGTGTGAATCTGGTCCGTGTGTTTAGCATCACGCATCAGGTGACGCACTCGCAAAGCAAAATTTTTACTCTAATTAATGCGCAAATCACGCACCGCACACAGATGTGCATCCGTGTGCGGTTTTCACGCACCCATTGTCTTAATGGGCATGTAGGTGCGTAAAAACGCATCAATATAGCACATGCAGTGAGTTTCAAGCAGCGGACTCTCACTGTGTGAACGGCCTCAATGAAATCAATGGGTCCGTGTGCTGCGCGTGATTTCCATTCGCAGCACATGGACATTGTTCACGTTCATGTGAATGGGTCCTTAGTATGGTGGAAATGTAGTGACCTTTTGGGTACATGTTGCACTACATATACGCATCTTTGAAAGAACGCCAATCTGGGGGCCGTTCTATAAATCAAGAGGGATTTCAGCAGTAGGACCAAAATGGAGTTTGGAATATGTATTAATTATATTATGCCGAGTGGTTTGAAACATTTTTACAGTTGCAAATCAGAATTTGTAAAAACCTCATATTTTGTACTTCAGAGGTTTTGACCATATTGTTATTTCAGTGGTGTCCCATAATCTGATATTCTTTGCCTACCAGCGGTTACTTGATAAGATTTTGAAAGTATATTAAACACATGGTTTGGTTGTGCCCGGCATTATCCACCCTATGGTTTTAAGTATATAATTTGTCTAATGCAGTATACGGACTACAGGTACCATTAGTCCCGTTAACTCGCTTATTGAGCTTTGTGGATGATGTTCCGACTGATATGTTGACACAATTGGCTGTAGCTTGTATCAAGTACTTAAAAGTAATAACTAAACACTGGATACAATCCACTCCACTATGGAGGAATTAATGGAGGCCTTAAGGACCTGGATACTACTGGAGAGGGGAGCATACCAGAAAAGGGGTACAATGACCAAATTCAAGAAGCAATGAGGACCATGTTTAACCTCGCCAGGATTGGCATCATCTGCTCTTACTCGCTCTAGATTACTTTATATGAAACGAACAAAAGGCAATAACTACATTTCAAGTATCATTTTTTTTAGTTGTAAATCCCCAAAATGCAACATACAGGTTGCGTGCACTCCTAATATAAGATTTTAATGTACGTCAATGAATATTTTAAGTACTTCTCTGGCAAGTGGTTTATTGGAATGACTTTGTTGTAAACTCATGGATGACTGCACGGAAGTTAATTGAGTTTTTGTCTTGCATTTTCATTGAAAAACGTTAATAAAACTTGTTTGATTATAAAATAGGGATCACTGGCACAACATAAATGAAATAAGAGAATCGCTCAGAAGCCCGACGTTTACAGTGGACAAGGTGGGAAGAATTTGCTACCAGGCACTGATCTGCTTTCTATGAATAGGAACAAAATTTACAGCGTTAGATATTTTTAAATCTGAAGTCGAGTTATTCAAACTCTTCATTAAAAAGTGAGTTTCTTTTTACAGACACAAGCCGACAAAAATATAAAATATTAAATTTGAATTCAGAAGCACAGAAAGCCACTTGTACGATCTTTTGACAATGTATTTTTTAAGGAAAGAATATTCTCGTTACCTTGAAAGACAAGAATATGTGTGTGCATTATTCAGTCATCCTTTCCAGAGTGTGTGGATGTTCAGGTTAGTCATGTGTGGTTACCACTGAGTTTGAATAGGTTTCAAAGCAACCCCTAGCTGGGCCTTAAAATAAAAACTTTTTTTTTTCCAGTATAGCATGCTGAATGATCTAGTGAATGTGCAGGGAAAGCAGTTACTAAAGGCCCTATTACATTGGCCGATTTTGGCCGATGCAGCGAGCGCCGATCAACGAGTCAGCTCTTTGATCGGCGCTCATATGCTCCTGTCATAAGGAGCTATGTATGGGGGATGAGCGGTCGTTACTCCGATCGCTCATCCCCATACATCATCATAATGTCGGCAGCGCGTCTCCCTTTTTACACAGGGAGAGGTGCTGCCGACAACGCTCGTTCATCTGATGATCGCTGCCCTGTTTACATAGGGCAATTATCCGCATTGAGCGTTCTATGAACGATCGTTTGCCCGATTTGCCCAGTGTAAAACACCCTTTAGACTTGTGTCCTAGGTGCTCATTTGGTAAAAATATTACAAAAATATATAAAAAAATCTTGAACTAACCTAAACACCCACCACCATTGCATTTCATCTAATAGACTACATTAAAGGAGTTGGAATAACTCCTTTGAGTGGAAATTTCTCAGGAATAATTGTCTAATAGAACGCTAGCCGAAGCCACCAAAATCGTTGGGTTTGGCCAAGCTTTGTCTAATGTTTCTGGGTGTCCAAAAATAGTTTTTTTTTACGCAATTTACACTACAAAGCTTGAACTCCTATGTTTTGCCCCAAATGGGGAAAATATCTAGTTTTGCTTATTTTTGTTAGGCGTTAGAACTGTGATAGCAACAACTGAGGATCAAAAAATATTTTAAAACCGCTCCCTTTTCTGACCAATGGAACAGACTTTAGTCCCCGGGGAACCAATTGTCTGGATGCCATAGATACACCAATAAATCACAATAACTGCTCTTTATTGGCCGGGAAAGACTGAAATATTAGGAGTCAAAAGTCAAGAAGCATCCATGTGTAATTGACCTCATCATGGATGGAAAAAGTAGTTATTAAATTAGATAAATTGGTGCATCTTTGACATGTGGTGGTCAATGTATCTATTGTGACTCATCTCTTGAGAGGAAAAAAAAAAGGGGGAAAAAAAAGTGATTTTATGATCAACATTAAAATGGTCAAGTAATAAGGAACTTAAAGTATGAGAATGTGGGGAATGCAGAAAACAGAATTATCTTTGCATTTTACAATGTTCCGATAGATAAAAGACTCAAGTCCTATCATCATCGATCAAACAAAGGAACTTGTTTGTGGGGAGGGGGCGATCTATTTTTGACTTTGTGAAACACATCCTATACAATAGTCAGAATTGGAACAACAGAGATCTCAGGAAATACTTCTGTAACTTAATGAGTCTTGGCAGCTGCTCAAATTAAACATTGTATTGTGCAAGCAGCTAATTATGTTGAGAAGCAGCCGTGAGCAATGATGGTGGTAGTCACTCTATATTCCACCCTGGTAACAGACTGCAGTGCTTACAACATATCACTGAGCATCAAATCAGAATTAGGGCGGATTCACACGAACGTGATTTGCGTCCGTGCAGGCCGCATGGTTTTCACGCGAGTCGCACGAACCTATGCAAGTCTATGGGGCAGTGCAGACTGTCCGTGAGTTTTGCACAGTGTGAGTCCGCTGCGTAAAACTCGCGACATGTTCTGTATTTCTGCGTTTTTCGCGCATCACCCACACATTGAAGTCAATTGGTGCGTGAAAATCATGCATGCCCCACGGAAGCACTTCTGTAGGACGCGCGTTATTCGCACAGCAGCAGTAAAAGAATCAATGTAGACAGAAAAGCACCACGTGCTTTTCTGTTTACAAACATCCAAACGGAGTGTCATAATGATGGCAGCTGCGCGAAAAGCACGCAGCCGCGCATCCATATGAACAGGGCACACGGAGCTGTCAAGTGCCTTTCGCGTGCGCAAAACGCAGCATATTTTGCGCGCGCAAAACGCACACGTTCGTCTGAATCTGGCCTTAGAGTGTGTCGCTTTAACAAAAACATCACTGGAGAACAAAACTCCTACACTATACCTTTAAGAATGATAATCCTAAAAAAGAAAAACTTATCAAGAGCGTCTTTTAGGATTATCATTAATAAAAGGTATATTTTTGGAGTTTTGTGGTCTGCTAAAGCCCCATGCACACAACCATATTTTTCATCCGTAATTACAGACCCATTCATTTCTATGGGCTACAGACACCTTTCCGTATTTTTGCAGAAGGGTGTCTGTGCCATTGAAATAATAGAGCATGTCCTTTTTTTGTCAGTAATTACGGCACGGACTCTCCATAGAAGTCTATGGGGGCTTCCGTAATTACAGACGGCTACGGATGTGCATCCGTAATTACGGAAGTGTTGCTATGCAATGCCAGGGGATTACCCTAGATTCCGCTCTGTTTTTTAGTGGATCTGTAAATATAGATGCAATATGGATCGTATTACGGACACCCTTCCCTATATGCGGGTGATTTACAGAGGACTATAAATTACTACGGATCCGTATTTACGGACAGCATTTACAGATGGATGAAAAATACGGTAGTGTGCATGGGGCCTTACAACGTACAAATCTAATGAGGACAGAGGTAAAGTGTATACTATGATTTGACCATGCCGAGCAGTGGTGGCCCATTTCTGGGCTTTACCAATAGGTTATGGAAATCCAATCCATCAATTCGGGACGAAGCTTCATTCACATACGAAAGGATTCTGTACACAAGTGACAAGGCAACTACAGGAAACGTTTGTATCTTTAATAGGAGGCCAGCTAGGAGACAGGCATGATACATGAATCTACTCCGCTTTCGTCTTCCCATAATTACAATTCTCATCCTGTGCCATGACAGCGCAGTACAGTCAAATACATTATATGGATCCAAATCACAATCCCCATCCAAGTCCACATCCTATGTGAAGTTAAAATGTGGATATTAATGTTGATTATAATTAGTTGTTATAAAGTGTTCCCATAACTGGAATGCCAAATCACATGACAGGAAGTGTTGACATAGGGATATTCTGGCAGAATGAGAATAAAGGATAAACATTTTATTAACATCTTATTTTGTGGTAAAGAGTATTCTGTATAAGGTTTATGGTAGTTCTTCTGTTAGGTTGTAATCGCCTAATACATTCTACATATACATGAACCTGTGGTTTAAATTGGAATGGTGTTGCGGACCCTCACCCCAGTCTTAGGTACTGGCCCGTCAAAAAGACGGATATGTGGGATATACAGTAACAATGCTGAAAACCATTTGGTGTTAATTTACTTCTACTAAAGTACCACTGAATAAGATTATCAGAATAATCCCAGGTATTCGAATTTCACAATTATTTTTTTTCAAAAGAAAAACCTTATAAAGCAAAAGATGCATCATCTCCAATAAAAGCTGGAATGGAATTGTCAAAAAATATTCTACCTTGTTATGAAGCCTTATGGGCATGATAGGGGTGGGGTTTATAAAAGAATAACCAACATTTGCCACAAAAAAAAGATAAAAAAGAAAAATATATATCTATAGAGCACGTTTCGCAATATTTAAAGATCACAGGCGATGGAGCAGAGATTCTGGGGATTGCAAGGCAACATACCTCCAATTTACAGTAACCAGGTCAAGATTGTCTGTTCCGGGATCACCACTTAAAGGGGACATTTGACATATCCACAGGATGTCATAAATGTCAGATAGATGCAGGTCCCACATCTAGGACCAACACATATCTCTAAAATGGAGTCCCCGAATACACGTTTTAGCTTTTTGTGCTCACACTGCCTCCCGGCCACTTCATGATTACATGGTCGGGAGTTACGGAAACAGCGTAGCTCGCTGAGCTGCACCATTTCCGTAACTCTCCTAGTAGTAAATGGCACTTATGGAAGTAGCGTAGAATGCGAGCTACACTGTTTCCGTAATGTCCATTCAGTTCTACAGGGCTTATGGAAACAGTGTAGCTCATGGAGTTACGCCATTTTCTCCTTCATAGTCGGAAATCAGCTTCAAAACAAGAGGTAGAACGGGGTTTAGGGGCACCGTTATAGAGATAGGTGCGGTTCTCAGAGGTGGGACCCGCATCTGACTTATCCTGTGGATATTTTTATAAATGTCCCTCCTGGGAAAACCCCTTTAAGGCTCCATTAGGGGCCACTGGCATCGCTCCATTAAAAGATGCCAGACAAAATAGCGCGGCATGCTGCACTTTTTTTATCCTGTAAAACGAAGGACACCATGGCGGAAACCCATAGGTGTCCATTAAAGATAATGGATTCAGTCGGGCACTGATGGTGTCGGCCATGCAACAGATCCGACACTTCCGGTATTCCGCTGCCCTGCTCCTATGACAGAGCAGAGCAATAGAAATACTGAATGCAGTTGTGAACGAGGCCTTACAGGTCTGGCTTTTAAAAAGCTGTAGAAAGAAGTTTATAGAAGACATCATAAGACAGCTCTGCACCATCAGGTTAAACCCATGATAATTAGATGTAAACAGGCACAATCAAAGGAAACCCTCTTTAGATGTGATCACGTAAACCACCACCATAACATGATGTGCCGGTGGGTACAAAGGTAATAGCTTATCACGCAGGAGAAAAACAAAAGCAGATTATTTTCGCTTTATGCATCGTAATGGTCTTTGTACATCCGTTACACGTATGCGCTGTCTATATCCCAGGAGATCTGATTAATATCAATAGATAAGGCCATGACTGATCTTACCAACAAAAGGATGCAGAGCTCCTCTCACGGTCTCCTCCGGGGTTCACGGTTATATAATCTAGTAATAAATGCACCCTCCAGTTACATGAACACAACCTTAACTGAAACACAAAATATAATCCCCCTCCCCAAATGGAAAAAAAAAAAAATCAGTTTACAGAAAGTTCCTAGAGTTTTTCTCTTCCAAAAGGGAATTAAAAATAATATTGATTACATGCCTCACCTATACTTGCTCAGCTTTTTCCATTACTACTGGAGAGTATTCAAGGTGGCTTATCCACTAGCCACCTCAGTTTGTAGGACAGGTATCAGGGGTCCCCATTCTCCAAAACAGCATGTGTCTCAGACATTTATAGCGTATTCTGTAGCTATGAAATACATGTCTAAAGAGGATCAACTTCTTTAAAAAGGGTTTGTCTACATTTAAGGAACAGCACCACTCCTGTCCACGGGCTGTGTCTGGTATGGCAGCTCTAAGCTGCAGTACTAGACAGCCCATGCACAGGCGTGGTCCCATTTCAGGCAACCCCATTAATATTTAGGGCCTTTAAACTATGTTTACATAGGGCAGATACGCTGCGTAAAACGACACAGTTCATCCGCCCTGGTCCCCGCAAGGAATTCGGGCCAAAAACCGCATCAAATTGTGGTACAGTTTATCGGCCGGAATATCTGCTGTGGAAAACAGCAGGTTTAAAAAAAAGAAAGAAGCCGCCTATACTACGCGTAGCCGTGGTGGTGCGTCTGACGTCCCAGAGCCCGGCCTCCTAGGATGACTTGCCATCCCATGTGACCGCTGAAGCCTGTGATTGGCTGCAGAAGTCACACGCAATGAAATATCATGCCTGGAGGCCGGACTGGACACAGCAGAATAGAGACCTGGGTAAGTATCACTTTTTTTTTTACGGAGTTGCAATTTTTTTGCTGCTGAATCACAGGTTTTCCGACACATTAAATTCAATGGGTAAAACCCGCAACAGAAAACCAGCGATTCCCCAGCACAAATTGACATGTTGCGGATTTTAAAAAACTGCACGCCAGGTAAATTTCTGAATATTTTTTCGGCGAGTTTTTTACGCAGCGCGTGGATACGTTTTGTTCAAATCTCATTCACTTTGCGGTGTGAAGACACCCTTATAAAAGGAGTTAAAGAAAATTTACAATTGTACCCAAATTTGGTCTTCGTACATGACGAAAAGCCAAAATCAACGAGGAAAATAATGCCAGTTATTGTTGATGTATTATCCCAAGCAAATTAACCATTTACTTACTCCTTATATGGCACATGGCAAAAGGAAATAGTTTCAAATGTCGTTCAATAGAGAAAAAAAATAAAAACAATTGCCCTGTCCATGAACTACACGGTTAGAGATTAATTAGTCTGACGCTCACACAGACCCCAAAACTCAATCTCTTGCTACACCTTTGTTAGATGTCACCAGTAGTAATGCCTGCCAATCTTCAGTGCCTTCAACTTTCAGCTTCCCTGACTTAATTCATCGTCGACCTTTATCACTTTCAGCCATCATTTTCCACATTGCGAGGTTGCCATGGAGCATCTGAAGAGATTTCTAGCAAGTAAACAGCTTTAATCTTATTCCTTAAATAATCCTGATGAATAAAACAAATCTTTAGCAGAAAGGTAAAAGTAAACGTGAGAATACAACATGGAGATACCAACTGTAACGTCAATGCATTAATACAGTATATTGTATTTTTATTGTTTCAGTGCAATAAATTGTAAAATATAAATTTTAAAAATTCAAAAATATTCTATAATTTTTTTGTGTATACAGCTCCTATGCAGGCCGAGGTGTCTCAGCTGTTACAGACTACAAGCCAACCCTGCATGTGGTCTGATCTCTGCCCCCTCTGTATGTTAACCTACAGACAGAACTTCTAGCTACTCCCTTACGGAGTCTCATTTCATTAAGTTTATCTGTATATCTCCCTTTACTTTAGTTGCTTTATAATCATTCTATCATTGCTGTAAGGACAATCATCTCAACATGTGGGGCCTTCATCATGAGCTTGAGGGGTTCTTGACGATTTTTACCTTCATAGGACTAATTGAGGACCTATAGTTTATTTCAGACTGCCCTTTAAATTTTCAAAATCTTTACCATGCCGGACTGTTGTTTCTTGGGTTCACCAAAAGGTACTGGTACGGAGGCCCCAATCTCCATCTACACAGAAGACGCTCATGCGAAGGATCATAATTGTGCATGCAGGACACTTTATCAATAAGTTCTAATAGGATCTTTGTGAAACATCCCATAGGAAATAGACTCTAGTGACATGTGATTGACTCTAAAGTCAGCTCTAAGTAGGGCAGTAGTCTGTTGATCTTTGCGGCCCATTCTTGTGCCAAAGCTTGGGCCCACCAGAGGATGTTCTGGTACTCTGGTGGGCAATTTGGACCCTGGTTTTTGGTGGATCCCACCAATCTAATGTTTTTGGGGCCTCGGACCTCTTCAGGCACACGCTCTTAGAGACCAATGTACCAGCCAGATTTTATTTGACCGATTCCTCTAATTTCCCTAGAGAGATTAGTAGGTCTAGAGCTGTAGACAGCAGAACATGCGTGTTAAGCTTAGTTTAGAGGCACTTTTCCCACAACGGTCTCCATATAGTTTGAGCCATTGTCAACAGTTCGGATGTTTGCAAAGGCTGGATGAATATAGTTCAACGGTATCGCAGATTTTTAAGGGATATTAATAAAAATGTCAAGGCACAAGGTGTCTACTGTTTTTGGAAACAAGGTAGCTCAAGAGACTTAATCAGATTATATCTCCCCCCCCCCCATGCAATCTTATACTGCCACCCTAATAATAAAATCAGTTTGCTTTCCAACAGATACTTAAAGACGATGGAAAATGGTTTATTTTATGTTCCGTCCACAGACAGACTTCCAGCACCTGAGGGGATTGTTCTATTTGATCTAACAGAGAAATATGAGCAGTAATTCAGGTGAATCACTGGCTTGAGAATAAGTCCATAAGTTTTTATGTTTAAGGTAGAAGCTTATTAGCGATTTTCAGTTTAAGTGCTACATAATGGAAGTTAATGTCACTCTGCGGTGAAAACACGTGATGCAGCCTGGAAAGGTCACTCTCTAATTGCAAGTTCGGTTCATAAATGATAAAAATATATATTTTTCAGAGTATACATAAAAGCTTTCATAATATTGCTATGTAGGGAACCTAAGTAAAGAACTTCACGGATTATCTAGAATATGCCAGCGTCGTGTTGGTCACACATGTATCAACGTAACATTGCTTGTGGATACGGGTTGTAAACATGATAGACATCTACAGGCTGAAGGTGAACTTCAGTGGAAGATAGCGGCAACTAAAATTGGCCATAGATATTAAAGGTTGCCGGCTCACAGATTAATTTATCCACTTAGCCAACATCTCCAAGAGCAGATCATATCGTATCGTCCATTGGTGTCAGCCTATGGTGCACTATGTGAACCAGTTTTACCAAAATATTAAAGGCTGACTAAAGGTTCAACAAACTTCTGACATGTCAGAAGTTTTGATCAGCGGGGGTCCCCCCGGGACCCCGTGTGAGCGCTCAGCCGCCTTGTTTCTGTTCAGGCTCATAGACTTCCTATTTAGCCCGTACGCCGATACATTGATTTCCGGAAAAAGCTGAACAGAAACAAAGTGGCTGAGCGCTCACACAAGCACTTGTGCCGCTTCATTTTAGCGATTGGTGGGGGTCTTAGTGCTCGGACCTCCACCAAAACTTCTCACGTCACTATGACAGGTCAGAAGTTTGTTGAATGTTTAGTTACCGTTTAACTTACGGTGAGAAGTATAGATGTTCATTTTCACATCAATCAATAAAAGCGGTCATCTATGCACAGGGAAAAATCCTGGGCATTGCTTTTTTTGTCCAAATATCTATTGGAGGTCGGCCATGAGTACATTGGTCCTTCACAGTTTTGGTCCAAGGCATGGCATTGGGTCCATCCATATGGTGGCACAGGGTCTGTATTCTCCCCTAGAAGACGTGATGGAGCACACTTTGTAACATCGGAGACACACCGTGGTACAGTATGGGCCCATCAAACTTTTGGCACTGTGTTATAAATTGGTACAACTCAGATCTCTTATATAGCCATGTCCATAAGGCCTTACAGAAAAGAAGCATAATCCTATATCCACGGCCTGCCCATGGACTGAAAAATGATCTAGGAGATTTTCCAACAATCCGTACTACTCTGAAAAAGCCCACAGCAGTAAATTTCATCTTGGTTTAAATATCGAAGTCTTAGAAAAAACCAAGTCAAGCACAGAAGAAAAAGGAAGAACAAATCCTAATCCTGTTTGACTTAAGCCTACCAGCGTGGTGAGAAGATACCAAAAATGGACCATCTGAAAAATGGCTGACACTATTTAGTTCATATAAATCAAGCGCAGGCGAACACCACTAACCATGTCCATGCAATTAGTGCAGTATAAGAAGCCGCAATGGAAGAACCAGATCCCATGCCTCTCATTATCCTGTTGTGTTAAGCATTTGAATTAAAGTGCAATTGCTATACTCCACTACCGTCTTCCTTCCCACACTTTACTAGTCCTCCTAATAGTGCAAATCCCCAGGATGGTGGTTAATATCAAACAGCAAAGCAGGTTTTTCTAGAACATGTAACTTGAAGGACAGATTCTGAAGGCTTGCACGGAATAGGTGAAGGATCTGTCAGGTAGTAGAAGAAACTGTCTTCCTTTATTCTGACACTCGTGAAGACCTTTAAAACTGACAGAGGAGAGAAACTGGCACAAATGCAAGAACAACGTTGCCGGTGGCAAAAGGGGAAAAAGTAGCAGAAGCAGCAGTAAATGGCAGAATTTTCTTCTTTCATGACAGCTCTAAGGCAGAGGATGCACAAGAGTAACATTCAAATGACAATGTATCCTTGTGTGTTACCTTATAGCACCGAGATACCTGAAGTTCATAGGGGGTAAAAAAAAAATAAGTTTTTCAAACATTTATAAGTAGGCTTCCATCACCCAAGGCAATGTTCAATTCACTAAAAATAAATGTATTTTTATATTTTGATGGAACATAAATATGCAGCTATCGACATTTGATAAATTTGAATGGTGCTCATAAAAAAGGATAAAAATAAGGGCTTATTCAGACGAACGTATAATAGGTCAGTGCAACGCGCGTGATTTTCACTCACCTCGCACGGACCTATGTTAGTCTATGGGGCCGTGCAGCCAATCCGTGAGTTTCACGCAGCGTGTGTCCGCTGCGTAAAACTCACGACATGTCCTATATTTGTGCGTTTCTCGCGCATCACGCACCCATTGAAGTCAATGGGTGCGTGAAAATAACGCGCAGCACACGGAAGCATTTCCGTGTGACGCGCGTGATTCGCACAACAGCAGTAAAAACTATGAATGAAAACAGAAAAGCACCACATGCTTTTCTGTTTACAAACATACAGAGTGTCATAATGATGGCGGCTGGGTGAAAATCACGCAGCCACGCATCATACGCTGCTGACACACGGAGCTGTTAAGTACCTTCTGTGCGCGCAAAACGAACGCGCTCGTGTAAATCCGGCCTAAGTCAATTGGTAATTTTCACAATTTGAAGTGGTTGTCTGGCTTTGATATACCCCATTGGGCAATTCTGAATTAAATACAGAGGGGGGTTCCCAGTCAGGACCGTTATCTATCAGCCAGAGCAGCTATAAAGAGTGTCTCGGGCTCTTGAGGACCGGCCATGATATGTAAATTCTGTTGTTAATTTAAATAGGAACGGTATAATGCCTTATTTCCCCTGTAGGGGCACTGCAGGGAAATTAAATGCTCACTTGCTGCCAGGTTCTCTGACAGTTTATATCGGATTGCTGAAGGTCTCAGCACTGGGACACCCCGTGATCAGCTTACATTTACATCATCTCTGTTTTTAAATGTGTTTTATTTTATTGTTTCAATAAAGTTATTTGGTTTTACATTTCATTCTGGTGTGTCAGACTCCAAGTTTTAGGTTTTACATTTAGGGACCCTTCTAACAAAAAAAAAAAAAAAAAAGAGTTGGCCAAATAAGACAAATCCTTTTAAAAGCACCTAGGCTTGTTCTGTAAAGTTTAAGGATCATTTGAATTGATCTTCGATTCTTGTTTTCATCCACAGAAAAAAAAAAAAAGTAAAAATTCTCCTCTAAAGGAACATGGAGCACAACTGATACACTGTGTTATGCCTAGTGTAAGGACTGATGGGCCAATAGGAATAATACAGTATATTACATTTTGCCCTGAGTGTTCCTAATTTCAATTAGGTTTCACAGACTATATAAAGAGGCAGTGTCACCTCTCCGGACATTTTTGTTTTAGTAAATATGTCTATTCCCCATAAAGTCACAAGTCTGGACCATCTGGTCTTAGAACTTTGCTTTGTGTTGTTCCTCTATTATCCCTCCTGACAATTTGTAAATTGACAAGGGGAGAGGTAACATGGAGTTTTCAAAGACGCGTGTACCTGCATAGCCGGAGATTGTGAGCACTGATTGGATAGTGTCACACTGTGTAAAGACACACCCTTAACTGGTAACACTAAATTGTCAATTTAGGAACGGCACCACATAGAACTCTATGTGGTGCCGTTCCTCTCCGTAAATATGCTCCAGAATTGTTAATATAGGGAATACAAGTATTTATTAAAACAGACAGGTCAGGAGAGGGGATAGCATTATATTCACATCATTGTACTTTGGCTCATAACATATAAACGTTCTACTAATATTGGCTTGGACAGTTTAAAGACCATCTCCACTGTGTATATTTGACAGGTGCACTTTATCTAACTTCACGTGAAAATCCAGCTATCGTTCAGCACACAGAACACATAGCCCCGGGGCATTAAAACATTTGGTTTTCTGTAACAAGCGATATAATGTATAATCATCTAGAGCTACGTTCTTTTTTTTGTACTATGTCCCACCCAAGTCCAAAAAACTACAAATAGTTCCTTAACCATTAATCCATATAAAAAAAATATATATATATTTCACCAAAAGAAAATCATAAACTTACAGTCGTTACATTATTATTATACAGGACACCAGATTGGGAACTGGAGGTTATAACAAGACAATCATACCGTGAAACACCTATAAAAATGTAAGCAGGCAATTAAAACTGATAGAGAAGGTGACTGACATCTAAAATCACATTATATTAGGCATGGAAAATCACTGGTATGCAAAATATCTTTAGATAAAATTGGCCCTGACATCTACATATTTTTTTCTGTTACAAAAAAAATAAAATAAAAATAAAATGTACAGTTTTCAAAACTAAAAGTGTAAATATGCACAAATCAATTTTTCTTATAAGTAACAAGCAGCAATTAAAAAGTTGTGCTCATTAAGAATTCAAAGCACAAGTCCTTCCTATCTCTGATTAATTAACACTACTCTAGGTCGTCACATCAATCTTGTGAAAACGGCTTGTCTCACATGGAGCTGAAAATTATACTGCCAATAGCAAAACACAATACTTAAGGGTATCAACAGCAACAAAGGTACTCCTTTATCTACCACCACTGTCAAAAACTTTTATGTCACACTCTCCTCTCTAGATCGGCTTCAATTCAGAGAAGAAAGCCCAGGAACAAAACCACGAGATCACAAAACTAGAGAACTCATTTCAGCCCCGAAGGGTTGCTCAGGTTTCATCTTTAATCAGGAACAGAAGTGAGGAAGGGCTGTTTTTCTTTTTGTTGAAAAGGGCTTAAAAACATAAAATATAGATACACTTTTTATTTTTTTATTACGGTTATCTGAAGGAGGACAAGGGGTCATATTGTCCCATTGGTCTTAGTTTGATAGAACAATAAAAAAAAATTTGTAGTGCCACAGTTGGCAATAAAATTGGTGCACCTCCTATTGTTACGTTTCCCACCGGAGAAATGGATTCACTATCGGGTAGACTGGGGTGCAAAGTGTAAGGAACATCCCCATTCTTTACCCTCAACCCAAACAAGGAGGTGTGGACTATCCCAGTAGGATTTCCAGGTTATGGTCCCCAGAACAGTCACTTGTGGATGCAGTAGCACAGAAGTTGTAGCCAAGTTGGGAACATATCCAGGGGTGCTCAACTAAGCAGTCAGGATCCAACAACCTGGAGGATGAGATGGAGTCATAGTCAGGCCAGATGTTCATACGAGAAGAACACAGGAAAGTCAGGCAACAAAATCGAAAGGGCAAGACGTCATTCAGAAACGAGGTCAAAATAGCAATAGTAACCATAGAAAATGACAGGATGTAACTTGATGTGCAGACAAAGAATCCAAAGGAAGACTCTTCTTTAAATAGACCACCAGACCTGAAGTCATCAGTGGCCGCCGGGCTCCATAGCAACTCAACACAGCCGGCAGATAAGAGGTGGAAGCCGGAAAATCAGGAGTAGCAGCGGAGGAGGCAACTGGACGTGGCAGTTAGCTGGAGCCGGGAGTAACAGCTAGTGTCTCTTAACTATTGTAAACCGGCCAGCACTTGTATCCTAAAACCATGACAAGCTCGCCCTTGGATGCCAAAACAATGGTAAAATAGCACTTGGATCTCAACCAAAGGCACAACAGGCATTAGATGCCAGACTGGCAGGTGACCCTTAAAATAATGGTCTTTGGGGTTTATTGCTCCAGTGGAAAAAGAAAGAATGAATAAATGATCAGATACACAAATATGCATGTAAGGGATTCTGGAGGTTCTAATAACTGGAGATATGTGAGATAAAGAATAGATGATGGGGGGGGGGGGGCAGACATTTTCTGGACTTCTTGACAGTAATCCCAATGAGGTAGACCTCTTCCCAGCCTGAAGTGGCTGCTTCCAGATAACAGATAATATAAACCTCGGGTTTAGGGTTCACACATAGAACGGAGTCCATAACGTAGCACATTGAGTTCCTAGGACCTTGTACTATGGAGCCACATGGCATCCAATAAAACATGACACTGACCTACAGCAAAAAACCTCCGTATGCCTTCATATGAAATTGGGGGATGGTCACATATTTCTATTGGGCCTGTAATATGGTTGTGTACAACTCTAAACTTGCACAGAGCCATAAAACACCTAAAGACCATATTTCCACGGCACGGACTTGCCATACATGCATCCGCCTTTTTTATTTTAGAGAATCCACGGCAGAGCTCTGCAGCTGAAAATTGGATTTCTGCCATGGATGGCAAATGGATTAGCCACATCGTAATTCACTGGAGCGAATTCATAGCTTTTTAGTGCAGAATCTGCGGCAATAATAAACATGCCAACGATTTTCAAATCTGCGACACATTCATTATTCCACGTGGCTATTTTCCTAAATGACTGACTGGGGTATAAAATACACCATTCACACATAGCCGGCAGAATGTTAGCAAATTCAGTCAGGGTATAGGCGCAGTATCCTGAACATGTGAACATGGCCTAATTCTCCATTTACGTGCCTCCTTCGCACAGATGTTTTTCGGCTCATTTTAAAAAACTGCATGAAAAGAACGCATGTGTAATATGGATCAGCGTTCTTTATGGCATTTTTCATTTAATGTAATTTTGTACTTGCTTATTTTCTGGTGCCCTATAGAGAAGCCTAGAACTAAAAAAAAAACAACCTTCAAGGACCCGGAAAAAAGCAACTAAATCACCACATACCAAAATATAGTTGTATGTAGTATATTTTATATTTCACTAAAGACTTTAATGTAACATCTGGCCGCACACAAAAAAAAAAAAAAAAATGCATCAAAGGAGGCCATTAAAAATGGCACCAAAATATATGTATATTCAGTCTAGAGGGGACAAAAAAAAACAAAAAAAACCTCTATTAGGCTGGGTTCACACGACCTATTTTCAGGCGTAAACGAGGCGTATTATGCCTCGTTTTACGCCTGAAAATAGTGCTACAATACGTCGGCAAACATCTGCCCTTTCATTTGAATGGGTTTGCCGACGTATTGTGCAGACGACCGGTAATTTACGCGTCGTCGTTTGACAGCCGTCAAACGACGACGCGTAAATTGACTGCCTCGGCAAAGAAGTGCAGGGCACTTCTTTGCCACGTAATTTGAGCTGTTCTTCATTGAACTCAATGAAGCACAGCTCAAGATTTACGAGCGTCACAGACGCCTCGTAAATTACGAGGAGGAGCATTTACGTGTGAAACGAGGCAGCTGTAAACAGTCTGTCTTTTCACACGTAAATGCCTCTCAGCGTGTGAACATACCCTTAAGAAGAAAATAAAAAAAATACTAAAGATTTAATTTCAGGTTTCTGCCACCCACTCATGTTACCCTGTTAAGGATTTTAATTTATGTTTAACGTTGTTTGATAACTTTCCCCGGTGACAGCCGCAATTGTCTGAACTAAAAACCTTTATAGCGGTTTCATTTTCTAAATTTTATTTATGATACTGGAATATGAAATTACCTAAAATTACCGTTAATGCATGCCTGGTGTTCAGATGGCATTTGATAAAAATAACTATATGCAGATGATAGATGTATAGATTTCAGTTTTATTCCCACGAGGCCATAAGGAGGCTTGCAAAACAAACCCAAATCAGTATTCCCCTCCCTGCATAATATGACAGATTATGAAGTCTGATGCTCGCTCTCCAGGTAGGCGGCTTCAGAGCTGTCGTTTCTCCATTGCACAATCTGCACTCCATGAATCGCCTAATAACACAGAAAAAATTGGCTAATCTCAATGCAGACAAATGCAAACCTCAAAAACCAAATAAGCGCTCGCAGTGTACTGCAGTATGTTACATTTATCTTAACGGAAGGGGTCAGGGGAACTGAAAATCTTATAATAATAATGTGTCTGTTTCCTTCCAGAAATTAAGTAGACTCGACCTAATTTCTCATATAGAAGTTAAACATTTTAATACAGTAAATGTAATGACTTATTTTAACCTATCTGTACATTATAAGGGCGCACATACTTTTGAGGCATGCTTGCACACAGTCTAAACCACGGAATAGTTGGTTTTATGCAAATTTATACTAAAACAGGGAGTTTATGCCCGTTTTGGGGTGGGGCTAAAATATTTATTGATTTGGGATTTACGTTTCGGGAAGTAGAATAGAGGGAGGCTTTCCATTATGGTACGTTAGGTCAGGGCTACACGGCAACTTAGGTCAATAAGGTCGCTGTGACACCCAAAAATTGCTGCGACCGAGACACCAGTCGCAAGTAGTTCAGCGAGTTTGGACTTCTTGCATATGTGGTGTCGTGGTTGCGGCAACTTGTGGGTTGCAAAGCGATCACATTGACTTTCACTACCGGTGATGCAGACGGGGCGACACAGTAATCTTTGAATGCGCAACCAGTGTCTCAGCCAAAATCACTATGGAGCCCTAGCCTAAAAAAGGACGTTAGTCCTCCTTTCTTATAAGCAGTGTGAACCTGCACAATCCTTCCTCTCCACAAGTCATGCAACATTAAGTGGGGGAAGTGAGTGGAGGAGAAATGGCACAAGTATGGTGCCAATTTTCCCCTACATTGGGGGGGGGGGAGCAAGGCCATCATCTTATAAAGTGGGATAAGGTGTTATAGTGGCATGAACTAGGATTAGGCACCCATTTTAATTTTGGTTACGTGGCTTCAGCCCTACATATAGCCGTGGCACGTTAATCGACCAAGGATTGAAACAGTACCTCATTGATTGAAAAAAATAGGAATGTGGCACAAACCCATGTCTATTTTTATGGAATGAATAAGAGTTGAGTTTGAGCAACGCAACAAAGTCTTATAAATGCAATTTGGACCACTTGACACTTGGATAGGGAAAGTTAATTACCTATAACCGATATATATTCTGCTGCGGGAAATAATGATGTCAACAAGACACCAGCCAGAAAATTATGCAATGTAGAGCCCAACACTAACGGCAAATAAGAAGTTTCCTTTAAGTATTGGTACTGACTATCCTAAAGGGCTGAAAATCCGGGGACATTTAGGGTATGTTCACACGCAGCAGATTTCTGCAAGTGTACATGTTGTAGAAACAACCCCATTCCGACGCACGGAGCAGATTACTTAAGTGAAAGTGACATTCACAGAAATTTCTGCAACAAATCTGCTGCATGTGAATTCATACACTACCACAATGTGACTATACAACCTTGACGTTATACAGAGCCAGGATACAGCTCCGATAGTAGCCCACAGGGCTCAACTGTACGCCTCGCCTTTTATACTGAGGGTCCCGCTTTCATATTAGAGCAATAAAGATAAAAATGAATCAAAAAGAAAATTAAAATAATATGCTGAACTCGGTGTTTCCACACTTAATGGCTCATGTGTGACAGGTATCATTCCTCATTCAATTTAATGTTGTACCAGGGGGAGCTACTGAGCAATTATTAATGTTGTAGATGGAAAAAATCCCCAATGACACTAATAAGACAGAAAAGTGAATACTTTGATATAAATTCATAATGCCAATAGGAGTATATCAGCAAGAGAATAAATGCATTATAGAGACACACGTTAACTATTAGGGTCTGTTCACACGCTTAACAAAAAACGGCTGAAAATACAGAGCTGTTTTTAAGGGAAAACAGCCTCTGATTTTCAGCCGTTTTTTAAGCAACTTGCATTTTTTGCGGCGTTTTCTACGGCCGTTTTTGGAGCTACTTTCTATAGAGTCAATGAGAAACGGCTCCAAAAACGGCTCAAGAAGTGACATGCACTTTTTATGTGGCGTCTTTTTACGCGCCGTTATTTGAAAATTAGGTTTAAAAAAAAAGCCCCATCGGAACAGAACGCCGTATTTCCCATTGAAATCAATCAATTCCGCTTCTGATTTTTCTGCCTTTTTTCGGGATGTTTATGGCCCAAAAAACGTCTGAAAATAGCGAGTGTGAACATACCCTAAAAGGAACACTGAATTACCTTGACACGCAAAGAGATCACATCATAAATGATCTTTACCATGAAGGGTTAACGGCAATTAAAAGGACTTCCACAATGCTGACCACCATAAACACCTATGTACTTCGAACGTGCGATAACAAGGGCTCATGTGTTACAATTGAGCACAAACATATCGTCTTCTCTAAAACGACAAAGCAAAATTTTTTATATTTTAAGAAAAATGTAATAAAGAAAACACATGTAATGTCCTGTCAGTAACAACTCCGTCCATGGTCCATCTAGTTCTTAGTGGACATCATTGCAGGCTCAGGATTATTGGTTCAGACCACAGACTGTCCACTCCACCTGTTCTATAGATCAAATGCCGAATCTTTCATCCAAGGGCCACATTGTCAGATTGTACAATTTGTAGGGACTGCATTAAAAAAGGTCTAATGTAGAATACACAATTAATCCTTCCTATAAGGGCTCATTCAGACGAGCGTGTTACTCGTCCCTGTGCAGTCCTTTTGAAATAACTGACAGCACACGAACCCGTGCAAGTCAATAGAGCTATTCAGACATGCGTGATTTTTCACGAAGCGAGTGTCCATTGCGTGAAACTCACTGTATGTCCTATATTGGTCAGTTTTTGCGGACGTTGTCGCCCATTGAGGTCTATGGGTGCGTGAAAAACACGGACAGCATACGGACGACATCAGTGTTCGGTCAGTGTTTTGTTTTTTGTTTTTTAAAAGTGAGCGCTTGCAGAGGATAATCACGGACGTGAAAAACGGATGCCTCGCGCAAAGCACACGGATACCACAAGGACATGAAACTCTGGAAACTATGGAGCCTGTAAGAAAAAAAAAAAGAAGAAGAATTGTGTCGTGTTGCAGAGGCAATCTCTAATACAGACCCCTGACTACTCCAGCCATACAGGGTCTGTGTACACAAAGCTATGAACCTATAGCCCAGTAACAAGTCAGTGGTGCAGTTCTGTAAAGGTACACATTAGAAGGCAAGCGGGCCGAACCTTCTGATTTTGGGTGGACCGGCCAACTATCTAACGTGTATGGGGAAATCCCGACAAACACAGCCGCCGATGTCGGGGAAAAAAAGAATCAGGCATGTTGGACTTTAACATGTCCGCTCCTTTTTTCTCAGAGAAACCAATGCCAGAGGCAATTGGCAGAAGCTTATTCCTCTCTCCCCATTTAAAACACCTGCACGCTCGGCCGAGCAAGTATGTGTATGTTGGGAGTCGGAAGGAACTGCCATCAGCCGAACGAGAATTCGTCCAACAGCTATCTAAAGTGTATGGTCACCCTAACTGCTTCCCTTAACAGATAGCCGATGTAATGTGCAGAGTGTCTGTCCCATGATCACTGGAGGTAGGTGCCAGGGTGCCCACATGGTCATCGTAATACAAGGTCCTGCTGAGATATCCAGGGGTTGAGACACTTCATGCAACAGCTCTCACCTCTGGCTAATTTTGAGGGTCCGGAGCAGTGAATGATGTCCATATGTTTTGAGTAAATACCCAGTTTAATGGGGAAGGGGAGGTCTTTTCAATGCTCTAATTTTTCAAAATCACACTTCAGAAGCATGATCATCTTCAAATGTTTATGGTGGGGGTAGGTCAGGGCATCTATTTTGTTGTAAGGTGTGGAAAACAGTTACAAAGACAGATAGGTCACAGATACAAAAAACATGTGACCAGATCCAGTAACATCTTTTAATCACGGTGTGAAAAAAAAATACAAAAAAATAATAATAATAATAATAATGTCTGACCTGCAAGCAATGTGTAATCAAATAAAATACATAGATGTAATGAATTAAAAACAAATCGTTCTGAAACGTTAACAGGTGCGGATTCACTTCCATACATCCACGCCGTTCTATTTATTTCTCACACTGTATTTATATTTGAAATGTTAGGAAATGGCGGAGGACAATAATTTTACCGCAAACCTCTAGGACAAGCCAAGCTTATTCATTGCACCCAGAGCCCTGCAGGAATGTTATCTATTTCCATCCTGTGCACATCTTAGAGAAATTGTGGTTTCCTGTTCCAGGGTGTTGTCCAGAGAATGTTTAATGGAAGTCTGTAAAAATAGTCTTTCCAGTTTTGTTTAAAGTAAAAAGTTTTGGACCGATTCCCGTTTACAGAGGAAGTGGCTGTTCTCTGCCTGGTGTTTGTATAAGAGGCTGAAAAGCACCAGCAGCCACTTTATTAAGATATAAGATGGACAACATGCTCAGTCTTTCCCAGGGCATGTCGAATAAAGTCATGTTTTATGGTTTTACTGAACTAGGATTACGTTATGTAGCAACTATTGAAGGGGTCACGAAGACCTCCTCTTTCTATATGCCATATTAGGGCACATGGTCGTCAGGGAAAAAGGGTCTTACATTTATCAGAACGTATAGTCATTTACAAAGAGGGCTCTTGCAAACCCAGTCTGTCCATGTATTACATGGTCGACCATTCATTCAAATGGCTAACATGTAAGAATACATTTCTCCTGCAGTGGCCGCTACGAGGGAAATGTAAAGCAAGTCACCACTTCTCTTTGTGACAACAGATGAACACCAGGGATCTCTGAAACAAGATCTGCGTCAATTAGCAAATCGACCAACCAACGTAAAACTGTATGTGCAATTGATACATTCGGACGACAACCCCGAATCAAAAGTACTTGCAGCTATTTGGTAGGTTTGTGCAACATCAGCTCAACAACATCCAGCGGCAAATTCTCCTTCCTAGAAAATGGCTTGGCTAATATTTTGGCAGCCGGACGGGTTTATAAGAAAAGCCTCTACCACATAGGGCCCTTTAATTCTCAATCCAATCTGCCTTCACGGCTAAGAAGAAATCCTGTGGCTTAGTGTGCGTGTTTATTGCAATAGGGCGAGCGGGACAAGTGGCTACCAGACACCTCTGGTACTTCCTATTTCTAGGAGTAAGCTATATACAGACACAACCGTTGTTTTAGTGTGTTATCCATATGATCGCACACTGACCCATTAATTCCCAAGGCCCCATGCACACGACCACGTTTTTCATGGATCCGCAAGGTAGCCGTAGGACTAGGCCACAAAATGCACAGAAGCTTCTATTCCTGTCTGTAAATTGCGGCTTGGTCTCACCCAGTGAAGTCTTTAGTGGTGTTAAAACCACGGATGGCACACAGAGGCTATCCGTACTCAGTCAGTCTTTTGAGGATCCATTATTTATGGGCCACAAAATAAACAGTCCTGTGCATGTAGCTTAAAGGTTTAGATATGTTAAAAACCCAAGATGCCCTAATACACATTAGATTGTTGGTGGTCAGTGTTGATATCAGTCAGATCTGCTGCCAATTATCTAGGATGGATGGGCAGCTTAAAAAGGTGGCCATACAACTTAGATAGCTGTTGGCCGAATGCTCGTTTGGCGGACAGCTATTCCTCAACTCTGCGTAAATATGCAAGCTCAGCCAGGAGTGCATATGTACTTAATAGAGAGAGGGGAATTAGCTGCTACCAGAGACCTTCGTCGACGTCTTCTCTCCTGTGTTCAAAGGATCAGGCATGTCAAAATCCAGCATGCCTAATACTCCCTTCCCCGGACATCTGCCATCGGGGGAAGAGTCAGGATACCCTCATACACATTAGATAGTTCGGCCAAAGTTAATATCATGCGTATGGACACCAAGTTAGTCAGGCATTATAAAGGCACCATTACCGGGAAGGAAGTCCCCGGCCTATGGAAGTATTGGCTCAACCCAAGAAAACATTGACCTCCACTGTGTACAGAAAACTAAGAAAAGGAGAAGACAATAAATCTGTAACAGGACCAAGAATCTTCAAGTCCTCAAGTATAACATCTACAAAAAGAATGGTTTACAATGAAGTGATCTTGACGCAAATATTGCAAGAACCTATTAACCGATGGCATAATACAATTGTCTGCAAAGTGGTCCACCATGTTCCACCATCACTGGACTTGCATTTATCTGTGAAAGCTGGGAACTTTATCATACAGGATGCTCTGCAGTTTCTTATGGGAAAGTTTCACACCATAGAATACCATGACTAAAAGGCATGGTCATCGACGCTCACAAACATACAATGGGCATTCATAATATAATCACTGCTGTATCCCATGGTTGGAAGCTATACAAGAAAGCTATGGATTATGTTGTATAAGCTTAACTAAAATGTAGGTATTTGGAATTAAAGGATTGTTTCATAGTCAAATATTTATGTAACAAAGCTTTCTTGTATTAATCGGAGGACGGTTTAATTTGTCACGTGACATCACATTGTGCAATGTGGTTCACGAACATTTAGGATTATTGATTCAATCCACAAACTGTCCCGCTCCACCTGGTCTATACAACAAATGCCCAATCTTTGATCCAAGTCCAAAACTGGCACACTATCGATTAACTTTGGTGGACTCTTAGAACTAAAGAAGTGAAAAAAAAAAACCTGTTACACGGAGTAAGGTTTGGACAAGGTTTGAGTAAGGGAAAATTGCCACCAATAGTACTACGTTGGATGAAATTCAGACTATAGTCAAGTGCTTAAAGAAATATGATGGCTGGTTAAGCAACCAATATTTCAGCGGTAATGAAGAATAACTTATTTTAAGGGTGAATTTCTTCCTCTAAAATCTTCAGAGTCAGCAGCATGTGAGAGCTAATCCTGTAGATACTGTACATTTGCAGATGTTCTTAGTGCTCGGTGAAAATTTATCATGCAACACTTGTCCCGAGCACTGTGAACGCCTGAGGCAATGGTCTTAACTATGCAATCATTCTGCCCGTCCTGCTGCCAAAGCAATTCTCGGCAGAATGCCCCCATTCATACAACACTCACGTGAGATTACAATAGAAACACAAGAAAACCTAAACCTTCCAAAATATCAACAGTCAACTTCAGAAATAATATGGAAGCCAATAAAATTCTGGGACTACTGCAAAAAAGTAGTATTATGGAAGGAGGCAACAATATCTATGAGCAAATAAGTTTACAAACTAAAGCCTGAAATACGATGAACACGGGCAAAGTCACAAGAAGCAGACAAAGCTGTATACATGGAGAAGTGGAGGCTCAAGCTAGGGAACATGTTGGCCAGGAAGCGTCTGCTCTTTTTTCATCACTTAGTTGTGTCACTATTGGCCAGTGTGACCATCTTATTTACTAATGTGATGCCTGTATAAATTGGGATACTGGCAGGTTCACCCAACCATGAAGAAAGTTCAGCAGCACTATCTAATCTAGATTTTGAACAGACAGCATTGTTTGTGCGGAATATCAATTGGTTGCCCAATGGTAGGAATTTTTCTGGCAATTGGTAAAGAGGGCACAGGGGTAGAATGGCATTTTCTTATAAAGAGTTATCAGGGCACAAAGGGGTTAATATCAAATACAGACCACAAGTATTCCAGAGTTAGAATAAAAGAAACACTCCTGATAAAAGGAGACCCGACCAAGTACTGAGGGCATATACTGTACGTTCTTTTCAGTAGGCCAACATGTCAGAAAATGTCAACATTTTTTTTTTTTTTTTTATACCGAGACGAAATTTTCATTAACGGTTCGCCATAATCATCAACATTAAAAGAAAAAAAATGCTGGAAATAGATCACTCTGTGTGTAATAAATCTATATGATATAGGCAATTCACTTTTTGAATTACTGAAATTAACTTTTTGATGATATTCTAATTCATTGAGAAGGACTAGTATATGTACTGTATAGTCTATTTGCTGGAAGGACAATTGGGACAGCTCCAATAAACGAAGATGTGTACAAACACACACTGGATAGATAGAAACAATCACACTGTTTCCCCCATCATTCCGTGGGGCCTGTTCAATGCAAAGAACAGAATTAAAAACTGCAGGGAATACATGGTATAAGTACAGACAAGTATATATCTAAAAAAAGATTTCGATTTGTTCAGAATTCAGTGTTTCCAAGGCCGTGGGTTATACTGATTTTTGAAGACATTGTAATGGGAAATATCTGGGTACTACACTGCCAGGACCTTCCTCCTTGATGACAGCACTACAGTTCCTTATACTCCTTGGTGTGACGCACAGCCTGGGGTCTGCTGGTCTCTCCCTCCGTACAGGTCTTAATGCACCAATAAGAACAGTAGGATCGTGACAATGAGAAGGGGGGGGGGCGCTAACACAGATAGAAGGGGGAAAAGGATGATATAATTGAGTAGGTTTGAGAAAGCAGGTCAGGAGACCAGACTAGAGCACCATGAGAGATCAAATCTGACACATATGGAGTCTAGAAATCTTATTCGAGATACTCTACAAGAGGGAAAGTTTCCAATATTTGAAGATAGTAGAGACAGGGCCAAAGCTATTTGGAGTGCAGAGGTAGCCGTTGCACCCAGGCCCAGGAGCCTGAGGAGATCCAAAAGCCCCTCAGCCAAATAAGAAGACACCAGTATTATAAATGTTCTGTGGTAGGTGGGGGCACCGTTTTAGATTTTGCAGTTACGCCTCCGAGTAGACAAGGAGATTAATTTCCTTCCCATTTCACTGCAAGTGCAGATACCTTTTCGACTCATGGGTGGCTTCTGACAATAACGCTCAGGTAGTCACACCCATCCCAGGCTTCAGTCAAGGTAAGATCACAGGGCTCTTCAAGTCTGTATTGGGGATGTAAGTAAAACTTGGTGTAGTGCAGCAGGATTTGGGCAAATTTTCTGAATTTTCAGTTTTTTTTGCCTGGTATGTGTCAATCTAATGTAAAATCATTTGAACAATTATCTTTTACCAAAGGAAAACCAGAAATATTATGTATTGTATTAGAGCTAATTTTATTCATATACATTTATTTTTTGCCACATAAACAATCCCATTTCCAAAGTATAAAATACAGAAAACAGTCATTTCATACAACTACATATATTTAATACCTATGCAATCCGATCGTGGCTAAATCACTAAAATCAACTCCAAAGATTACATTATGGAACTGGCCTTTGGAGAACGCACACTTATATATCATACAATAAGTATAAATTGCCAGTGTCCTGTCCTGGTCCCATGTGCACGTTTTACGCATCAGCGCGGTCGTTTAATCCATCCCCCTGATACTACTTATGTTATTTTTCTGCTGAACAAGAACTATTTTGTACTATTCTTAAATAGACCGTTTTAGTCTAAAGCATTGTTTTCTGGGTAATTTATTGCCGCTGCCTAAATAAATATTCTAAGCTCCTATGAGAAAAAACACTTGAATAATTAGAGGTTTTACAGAAGGTGTACAGGTTTGTTAGAGAAAGGCGCAGTAAGAATTACAGCGTTAAAGAGTCTCTGACACTTAAAGACCCAGCGACTCTTACTAGCACATACAACTTTACTTGACAGGTATTACTTATCCAGGTCTTTAACTGTTGACAGCACAAATGTATTTTTTTTTTCTATTTAAAGAGGCTCTGTCACCACATTATAAGTGCCCTATCTCTTACAGAATGTGATTGGTGCTGTAATGTAGATAACAGTGGTTTTTATTTAGAAAAACGATCTATTTTCACCAAGTTATGAGCGATTTTAGATTTATGCTAATGAGTTAGACAACCAGGCGTGATTTTACTTTTGACCGAGCGGGCATTGTGGAGAGAAGTGTATGACGCTGACCAATCAGCGTCAAACTTCTCTCCATTCATGTAATCAGCACATAGTGATTCTGCATTGTTCACTATGTGCGGTCACATACACCCACATTAACGTTACTGAAGTGTCTTGACAGTAAATAGACATCACGTCCAACCAGGGTGCGAGGTCTATTCACACTCCTGACACTTCGGTAACGTTTGTGTGTAAATTACATCACAGCAAGCATAATCTCATGAGAGCTCGCTGTAAACGACAGCACATCGGGATCTCGATGTGCTGTGTGAGTAAGTCACAGCACAAACGTTACCGAAGTGTCGGGATTGTGAAGTCATTTACAGCGAGCTCTCAAGAGATTATGCTTGCTGTGATGTAATTTACACACAAACATTACCGAAGTGTCGGGAGTGTGAATAGACATCGCACCCTGGTTGGACGTGATGTCTATTTACTGTCAAGAAACTTCAGTAACGTTAATGTGGGTGTATGTGACAGCACATAGTGAACAATGCAGGATCACTATGTGCGGATTACATGAATGGAGAGAAGTGTATGACGCGGATTGGTCACTGATTTGACCAAGTGGGCGTTGTGGAGAGAAATGTAGGTCGCTGACCAAAGTAAAAACACGCCCAGTTTGGCATTAAGAAAGTCATTAGCATAAAGCTTAAATCACTCATAACTTGGTGACAATAGATAGTTTTTCTAAATAAAACCCACTGCTGTTACCTACATTACAGCGCCGATCTAATTATGTAGAAGATAGGGCACTTATAATGTGGTGACAGAGCCGCTTTAATTTTACAATTCTTTACTTTAACTATCCGCTATTCCATTATTGGGCCTGTTTATGTAATCCTACATTATTTTTTTTTAAAGTAAGGTAAAGTGTCAGGGCATACGTAGGACAGGCCCCTTTCCCAACCCCTTTATCGTTTGGTAATGTTACAACGTCTGCACAGAGGTGGTGCCCCATGGGAGGTCTACACCGCCCATGACGAGAGAATGGCCAACTTAATATGGCAGGATAGCAGCCAAGGTTAAGGCCCTATTTCACAGGCCAACGATTGGGCAAACGAGCGTTCACAGAATGCTAGTTTCCGATCATTGTCCTGTGTAAACTAGCAAACGCTCGTTCATTGGCATAATGTTTAGTTTCTGCAGCCTAAAATATTATCGCTATCGGCAGCACATCTCCCTGTGCAAGATGTGCTGCCGACATTATAGAAGTGTATGGGGACGAGCAATCATAGTAAAGAGCGCTCATACATAGCTCCTTGTGAAAAGAGCAAACGAGCACCGATCAACAAGCTGTCTCGTTTATTGGTGCTAGTTTACACAGCTCACGTTGGGCCGTGTGAGAGGACCCTTACCAATGAAGGTGCACATCTCTTTATCAAGAGATGCAATACCATATAATTGAGCAGGATTATACTTAATTTATTAGATATAATATCTTATTACATCATTGTGGCCACCTAAATGTAGGTGGCTATACACGAAGATAATAATGCAGAGCCAGCACTGATTTATAGAAGTAATCATTTTCATGTCCATGATGGTCATTAAATGATCCCCATCGTTTTATATGCGGGGGGGGGGGGGGCATTACAGATTTATACTACAAGATTCACCAGTAGGTGAAGTGTGTGCTAGACAAATATTTGTTGCTCTTCTCTGAAGGTCATCTAGTTATTTTGCCCAATGGTAACTTTATAAAATGGCCAAATATTCCATAACTATTCCAGATCTCTAGTTGTTTTTACTACGTATTTTAGTGTTTGAGTATGCAAATAGTAGTCCTTAAGGAGGAAGAAAATGGTCTCTCTAGTGCAACCTGTATTCTTCTTTCAGGAGGAGAGCTATTTTGCATACTTTTTCCCTGAGAGCATTGCCCCTAAGACTCCCTACCAGCTGGATCTCTGCAAGGAGCATAATAATCTTCCAGGAGCGTTTAAGAATATGCAATATATGCTTTGACCGATTGCTGCTTCAATCTTCCGTAAGAGTTTTTCAATATTAAATATTTCATTGTTTATCTGATCTGTGTGGAATCATTATGTCTAAGCCCACCATAAGGGGGTCTCTAGGACTAGGTAAATACAGTTTACCGATCAGAGCTCTGAAGGTGCTCCCATATTATAATATACTTTAATGCTGCAATCTCGAGGACTAAAGTCATTGGCAGGGGCAAGGAAAGGGTATATTACAGATATGTAGTCTTCATACATGTGTGCGAAGAGATCCATGTATGAAGATTATTATGGCATAATACGGGGTGATCACACCTTACTTTGACATACATAGAGAGTCCTTTAAAGGGAAGGTGTCATGAAATTATTATTATTTTTTTATTAAATTGCTTTTAGTAGGATATTAAAATTAAATTTAATTTGTGTTCTTGTGTTCCACTTTTTACTTCTCTACGGGGCTGGCATTTTCTTTTTCGATTAACGACACATACAGAGATGGAATACGGCACATACAACCCCATAGAGAATGCGAACGGGAGCCATTCCATTCACTGCAGCGTACGGCGTTTGTGTGGGAACAGACCAAAACGAAGCTCGTTTGCAGAGCGAAATCCGGTGCCAATTTCATGTGGACCGGAAGCCGCTGCCGGACAGTAAGATGACGACTTCCGGCCGCGGCTTCCGGCCATATGTTCAAGGAAGCGAAGGCGCAAGGCATAGGAGCGGAGGCGGCAGCAGGAGCAGGTAATTTATGTTAGTGTATGTGATGTGTGTATTATGTTCGTGTTCTACTGTCTGCTGAGCACTGTATCTAATCCTCCTACACTGTGCAGTCGCTCAGAAAATGGCGGCACACAGTGTAGGAGGTTTGAAGATTCAAACCCCTCCTTCTCCTAGCACTAGTCAGAATAAGGGAGGGGGGATTGAGTGAGGACACTAGAGCGAGTGTGTCTACCCCAAATTTGCAGCATGAAGCAATGAGGTTGCTTTACCACATTGATCATGCTGAAATTTTGGGAACTGCTCCCTCTAGTGCCCAGCACATGGAAATGTTATAAATTAGAATCTAATTTATAATATTTCCTGACTTGTGAAAAAGTTAAAACAATATGTAACTCAAATAATAATTGTTTAACTAAAAAAAAAAAATTCTAGCGACACATTCCCTTTAAATAGTCCTACCCTTTTGTCCAAGAATGAGCAATAAGGAACAATTTTTCTCTCCTGATTATTTCAATGCGGGAGTATGGAGCCTTGAAGATTCTCTTTTTTGTCTCAGATGGCATCTTAAGAGCGTAGAATAACTAATAGGGCCATTTTCATCATTAGATGCTGCGGACGATGATTAGTCTAACTGGGGCTACAGGAAGTATCTCATAACTTCTAAAATGGCCACTTCATAATGAGAAACTAAGAATATTTTGGCCGACTTCAATCAGCGTTCCAAATCCATGAATACAAATGTTAACATTAGCAATCAACGTCATGCACCTTTGATTTAAAGCAACATTATTTTCAAGGTAGGAAAAGATTTGCAATTTTACATCCTGTAACTACCGGTCTGTTTAATGTCTAGTTGTTTTTAATTGATGCAGCTCCTTCGAAAGGCTGCAAAATGTAATTTTTCTTTTCGGATTCTTAACCAAGAAGATGATTACAAGGTATGAGATGAAAGAACAAAGTTATCAGAAGATAAGAGCTCTAAAGGTCAGATACAGAAATCAGCCTCCATTAATTGTGCTTTCTACAGTTTTAGGGCAGAATTTGTTGTGGAGTAAGGGCATAAACCTGAGAAAGCGAGACTACTGCACTATTATGAACTTTGTAAAAACTGTGGAAATCTAGAATGATGCCATATCGAATAAAGCAGAACATGGTCTAATCGGCAAGTGTGTGGTCGTCATAAAACACTGTACATATGGAGCTAAAAAAAATACATAGTTGAGAAGGGGCCCCAAGGCTCATACCACTAGACACCCACCTGCTTGCTCGTCCTTCCCCTTCATTGTACAAGATTGGTGTTTTTGGTTTCCAACTCACTTGTTTGCCAAGACAACAGGTCTGTGGAGAGGAGAAGCCCTGTACATGTTCAGGCCACCCATGAGAAAGAGCCAAGGGGATCAACCAGAGCTGTGTTGCCAGTTTCTATTGACCAAGGCAGATGTTGCGGTGGTCTCAAGAGATTATACCCCTTTTGCCAACACCTAGTGATAGCTAGTGTGTTTATTTGGAAATAATATCCGTGCTCATCACATGAACATACTGTGTTCAAATGCCATGTGGTTTCTCATCGTACCATGTGGATTCAGTACAATTTTCAAATGTTCATGTTTATTTAAGGCTGTAAACTTTACTGGTTTCTGTAGACATGTGCAGGCTCGCTACTGCCACTGAAGAGAGAAGTATCAATAGAAGCATTATATTAGGACATTGTGGAAAAGAGAAGCCAAGTTTTTCAACCCCTGTAGTTTCCCAACAAACCGTGCCACACATTTCTCGTGGCCAATGCAGAGCTACAAAAATGCTTTTCTTTTACCTTTTAGCTATTTTTTTCCCGGTAATATAGAGTTACCATAAAATAGACACTTATTGTGATCATATGACTAGTTAAATGACCACCAGGACTAACAGAGGCAGCGGCGCTGCCGTTGCCTCTTTACTCACCTACACAGCGCTCAATGAGCGCGGTGTACGTGAGTACAGAGAAGAAAAGCTGTAAAAGCCACTTTTAATCCTCTCTCCAGGGTCTCTGGGAGCTGGGCACCCGACATTTAGCTGCCCAATCATTTAAGCAGCTAGCTTAAACCTGTGAGATATTTCCTATATGGTCACCTTGGCTTTATAATATTACAGTACTCTAATCCATTCTGATAAGCATACATGATGTTGATCATTATCGGTACATAATATACACAGATATACAAGAGGACATCTCTCCGGGTATGAGAGATTGTGGCATAAAATAGCACAGTCCTCTGTGTGTGAATTAATATGCATGGTGCATCTCCCTGGATCTCTAAGTATCTATCAATCTAAGCCAACACAATTTGTTTCGATCTCTCAGTGTTTAGAATTACGCTATCTATACTTCCCGGGTCTGGATATTCTGCCGTTATCTTCAGAGAGACATAAAGACTTAGTTAGCTTGTCATTTTAACTTTGCTACGCTCTGGCGCTCTTTTCAGATCACGGATATATATTGCTGATAATTGAAAAGTTCAGTGTGAAGTAGAGGAGCAGAAGAGGATAAATATCACGACTGCGTGACAGACTGCCCTGTTATTTTTTTCCCATTTGAAATTGAAAAAAGTTAATATAAGACTCACAATATTGGCTGGTTATTCCCTCTACTGGATATTAAAACAGTTGATGTTATGAATTTGGAAATTTTCTACATGTTAATTTCATGTCGGAAGTTAATGATTAATGAACTGGAACGTGATGATATATTTTTACACACATTAAATAAGGTTACTATCCATATGAAATGACAATTTGAAAGCCAGTGTACTGTACATATCTTCAGTTCATATTGATCTCCGTTGATACTGCAGATATTTACCAGTGCACTCAATGCTTTATCGGTTATGGTCTATAGAAGAGCTGCCTATTTATTTGTATTTCATGACATAAAACATAATTTGTCTAGAAAACCTCACTTTTCTAAAATTGGGAGATTTTTTGCAATGGCAACACAGCTGGATAACCCTTCTCTAAAAGTGAACCACCCGCAAGGACAGCGGACCATCACAGGTCTAACTGCCAAAACCTCTGAGAATCAGCTGGGATGTTCACGTCAAGTCTACAAGAGCCGCTCTTTGCCTTAGCACCCTACTCTGGATACGAGAATATGGACAGGGATGTCTTTAAGGGTATGTCTAGTGGAAAAAAAATTACATCTTAGTTTATTTAAGTTAAAGGGCTTCTGTAACATTGATGGCAAATACGATAGACCATCAATGTGAGATCAGTTGAGGAACACTGAGGCCCTCATAAATCATTAGAGAAAAAGGATCATGATGCTCAGCCAAGTGCTTTAGCCCAAGAGGTTTTTTTTTCATATACAGTGCCAATTTCATTTAGTCACCGTGTCTGATATTGCAGCAAAGTTACATTCAAGTAAATAGGGTTGAGCTTAAACACCAGACATCGCCTGTTTGGGCATGGAACGGTCAGAGAAAAGCCAAAGAAGCCATAGCATTTCACTGAGCTCTGTGGCCCCTTTGTTATGGTGATCATAAGGGGTACTAGCCCAAAATCCATAGGGGAAGTTCTAGAACTATTTCCTACAACTTCCCCCAATTGCCACGAATTCGAGGAAAGCCATGCGTATTTAATCTGATTTTGTTGTGGTTTTTTGTGATATGTTATTTTTATGCCTCTTTGCTGCACCTCCATGTAGCAGTATACTGAAATATCCAGTGTATTCAGTACGCTGTCACATAGGAGATTATCCTAAATTTGGAACATATTCGACAAACAAAAATACGTAAAAATCATTAGACCTAAAACATGCATTGAAAGAGTTTTATATTCACTTCTTGGTCTATAAAAAAGCAAATGTGTGGAAATTAACCCATTAGAATATGACACGCTGTTCTTTGCATTTACAAAATTAATACTTTCTCGTTTTAGCATTACTGATCATGCTCAAAGGTGCACAGGATGGGTTTGGGAGTGGGTCGGCTGTTATATATATGTTGCTGGAAAGTTTATAATGTTATTATAGGAAAATAATCTTCTTGGTCACACAACATTATGGTCATGCCATTTCAATATATCTGAAGGACTAATTGATGTATGGCTTGAGATTGTAACTTTCTTTGGGGACCTAAAAAAAATACAGTTGAGGTGGTGGTGGGGTGGGGCACACAGACCTAAGCTAAACAAAATAATAAGAACAAAATAGGAACTCATCAATAACGCTTTCAGGGACTTTCAAGATTGTCTACAGGAGGAAACTCACCCCTTTCTATGATAACATTTTCGAGGGTTCACCATAGGTTATAATATAATGATGCTGGAAGTGGAAGAAAATGCATGTTATACAAACAGTGATCCTGTAGATCTACAAGAATGGTCTATACCAATTTCCTTCTGTAATATTATACGGTTCGTAATGGCAACATCTCAGAAATGGGAATAAAAACAACATCTAGAAATAACCTAGTTGGTAAATACTTCGGAAGATCCAATATAGGAACATACTTGCTTAATTAATCTCATTATGTGTGTGTATACTGTTAACATTTCAAAGACGATGATTTTCCCCAGACCGTAATCATATCTGTAGTAGAAATACGTGACACCATCAAGGTCTTCATATTTTCACAGACGTTCATTAAAGCCACATTAATTAGCCAACTTGATAACCCTTTCTTACACATCTAGGTCCCCCTCCCCGCCCACCAGCAAACTGAGGGGTTAGTAGAATCAGTGCGATGAAATGTAGTAATGCAGAATGGAAGTATCAAGTGACCGTTATTATTTTCAATAAGTGTTCTTTATATAGGGAAAGTGAGCTAAGGTCTGCAATCTCATATTAAACATGTGAGCAGCCATGTATGATGAAGTTGACTGGAGAATGAAAACCCAGAAAAATTATAATTCTAAATGCCCCTTTTTTTGGCCAATTTATCCAACTGGAAACGTGCAGATCTTCTACAGTAAAATGAGACCTTTGTCCCAAACAGAAGGGATAAACTCTTGGGGTATTCAGAATGTCCAAAGTAGTGGTCACTAACTTTTGGTAGCTTTATAGCTATGAAAGATCTGTTACCTCTACTGACGTGTCTGTTTTAGTAAATACCTGCAGTTCCTATGATACAATATTGCTGAAGCATCTGTTTTAAACAACTGTTGTGCCGTCCCTTTTTTTTTTCCTGGAAAGGGATCAATAAATTGAGCAGTGGGTGTTACCAATCCACACAAAAGGGTGCGTCACTACACAGTCTGACACCGTCAGCACTGATTGGACAGTGTCAAACTGTGTAGAGATATGCCCCATTACCAAGAGCAACATAATTCCAGGAGGAATAACAAAAGAAGTACAATGCAGAAAAGATGCTCCAGAATGGATATTTCCTGGGAAATAAGTTATTACTAAAAAAATAAAAACACACACAGGGGGCAATTCGGACCTTGCGGATTCAGGAAAATGGCAAACAGTTTATTAAGAAAACAAATCACCGTTAAGTTATCAAAAAGTACAAAAACACAAAAAACTATTTGTCGAACTCTAAAAATCACTTTAAAAGTAACACTTCGGGCAAATAACTGGTAGATAGTGTTATGGCTTGTGCAGGATCTGAGGCGGTGGTGCATTAAACAGGGATTCTCTTTGGAGTTCTATTAATCCCTGTGTCAAGCACCGCCCACTCAGGACCAGCAACAGTATATTTTTATGCATGGAGTGTTCCTTTAAGATTTACCGGTCTGAAATGGTGGATCGTTGTGGACAGAAACATCTACACAATTAGTCTTTCAAGTTCAAAAAGCTGAGAAAGCAAGAATATAGTGAAAAAAGGATATAAATTATGGCAGTAAAGACCTGTAAAAAGGGAGAAAACTGGCCGCTCAGGAAAAATCAATTTAAGGAAGAAAATTTCCATTTCAAAATGTCAAGCTATTTTTGAAATGCAAAGGCGAGCTCATGTTTACCTATTTACTTGACAGAACATCTATGAAAACAAGGAAGATTGTGCCTAGTGTTAATGGTAAGGAGTAAAAAACGAAAAGTATGTCAGACACTATTTTCTCATTAACTCCTACGCTGCTGGACACCCATTGAAAGAATCGCTGTAAATACCATCATTTTCCACTTTACCTAGTGTCACTGACAGCCAGATGATTGCCCATTACCGAGTCTCAATGAGTGAGGAGAAGACACTTATCTCTACCATAAATAACTAGGACGGTCTTCCCTTTAAATTATACTTTCCAACATTCCACATTTCTCCTGGGAATGTAGGATATAAAGTAACTGTACAGTGGGAAGGCAAAGGCTATCATTTTAAAGCACCAATAAATCTACCTGCAAAATAGATACCATTGAAGCTGGCCATAGAAATACAATAATTCAAAGGGTCCGATTCCCCATACTAACATATATGTTCGACTTGGTCAAAAGAGCATGTTGGAGAGATGAATCTCTGCCAGTCTCCCCTGGTACAAATACTATAGTATTGGAAATGCAGAACCCAGCCACTTCACCACGTTGTCCACCTATATATGCTTTTCCAAAAAGATTATATCAATCAGAAAATACTCCTGTAGACAGAAACGTCAAGTTAGCCAATTATAGACATGACCGTACGCACCCCACCAAACTTTAGGGGTCCAGGTTGGGACATCATAAGAAAAAAAGGACGATTATATCTTATAATTATAAGATAGCTTAGGCTCCTTTGACACCATCATTATAGTACATTTAGGAGTCTTGCCTCCATTCGCTATTTTTTATTTTATTTTTTCACGAAAGCAAAAGTGCTGAGGACTTCCGACATTCGAGAGCTAAAAGTACTATAACGGTAGTGTGAACTTCGCCCAAGATTTAAAAAGATTTATACACAATACTTAAAATAATGTCGGCTATAGACAGTGGTCAACACATTTCACAATTTTGGTTGGAATCTGCCTTCAACAAAATATCTATGGAGGGGTCTGACATACTTGGACATCCAACCTTGGAGAACAATAGACAGACCACTGCCCTAACATCTCCACAGACAAAGGGTAATTCCCAACTCTATCCATAGGATATGCCATAAATGTCTAATAGATACAGGTCCCAGAAGGAATATTTTTCTAGTTTAACTAGGCTATTTAGGTTAACTAGAGATTTAAAAAATACTTACCGATTTATAAACTTTCAAGATTACAAAAAAAAAATAGCAAAGTCTTATTAAACTCTGCTAAATCTCCATCCCACACATATGCATAAAATTCAATTACTAAGCGGCACATTTGAAGGCCTTTCACTCTGTGCTTGACATAAATGCCACTTAATTAACATCCATTGATCAAGGTGCTTTTTTCTCGGAGGAACATGGAATTTTAACCAATTCATCCAATTTTGTTTTACATGTAATAAATTGAACCAGCAGAGCACAAATCTTACAAAAAGCCATGTATGCCCAGCCTCTCAAAAAATGGCACTTAATGCTCCGAATAACCTCCCTACTGCACCAATCAAGTCTATTAATTTCATAAAATACACTGCATGTGATTTGTACAATGTTTTCTTTTCTCGGCCTAATGGGTTTTCCGCACATCCTGCATGAACCTCACAATAAGAGAGTACAATTAAATCTAGGGAAAATACACTTCCTCTAGATGTGTTTGTGTTGGCTTAGCTTGATACCACATTAGTCTACTTAATAATATGCCGACTGTGAGCCAAAATCTACAAATGAAGAAAAAAAAAAAAAAACAACATATACACACACACATACACACATATATATATATATATACACACACACATATATAAACATACACATACACACACACACACATTATATATATATATATATATATATATACACACACACACACACACACATATACACACACATATAAACATACATATACACACACACACACACATACATAACCGGAAATAGAAGAGAAGAAAAGAAGAAAAAAAAAAAGGACAAAATGCTTTTATTTATAGTTCTGATTGAGACTGGAAAATGTGAATAACATTGCACGGACGCTTACATAATAAAGGCTAAAGTGAACAGCAGGGCAAGGATTGATGAAAAAACTCAAAAATATTTTTTTACATATTATATACAACTTAACGGAGTAGTTTAAAGAGAAAAAACACCTTACAGTGGAAATGCCATAAATAAATCAACAAATAAAAAAAATACTAGTAAACACAGGTTGTCCTCTTCTGTAAAGTTATTAGCCATTTCTTAATTACATCTGTACGGAGGATACGAATATTAAACTATTACAGATCCTATAGAAGTGATCACCTAGATTACCAAACTCAATACAGCCCCACTCCAATAGCACTCTATAAATAAGTCCATATCCACGACGCTTGAGGTGGCCATACACTTTCAATAGCGGTTAGGCGTACGCTCGTTCGGCATGCACTGTTCCGGAGAGGGGAGTACGACGGAGCCACACAACTTTGGCGGCTTATATCGAGTACAAAAGTATCGGGTGTTGAAATTCAGCATGACCAATCCTTCTTTCCTCTGACATCAGGAGGGAGTCAGGTGACAGATTTATTTTTTTTGGAGCTTCTGATTAGAGCAAGTACCATCTCAGAGGTTCCTGAAGACTAATAAAATATACTATTCAAATATCAAAAAAATTCACCATCTCCATTTTGTTGGGTGGTTATTAAGGAGGCCCTGATTATTTTTCAAAAAGAACCAATGCACATTTATATGTAATTCAAGTCTTTTGGAAACTCTATGGGGGCATCCTTCCGGCAGTAACAATTCTGTACCATCATAAAACACTTCTGGGTCACTATTCTTTATACATGCATCACATCCAGCAAATGGGAACTTCCATGCAAATATAAAAGATTATAATAATAAAAAAAATATATATAACCAGTAAAATATATCTTTAATGTTTTTTAGTTTTTTTTAAAAACATGAAGTAGTGGAACATTCATTTGATGACAATGTCATAGTATCTATGGTCAACTTAGGCCTCTAAGGTGCCTCTAATTAAATTACGCTAATCACTTTACATTACACCCTATAGGTAAAGGCCTTTCATTTTATATATTTTACTGTGCTATAATTTCAAACTAGAGCAAGAATAAAATTCCCCATGGCACATTCTTTCCAATTGCAGTAAAGATTTTAGGACAATTTACTGGAAAACCGATACACCCCCTTCTCAATTAAATGCATTGTCTTGTACGGAATGCTGAGCAAAGATTTGCTAAAAATGAGAAATTGAGCAGCTATTGTTTGCCATAACCATATGAGGGACTTGCGCACAAGAGGCTCGTAATTAACAGTCCCCTGAAAACAAAGAGCACTTTGCCCGAGAAGCACAAAAGGCATTACCTAAATCAATTTGCCCAGGCCAGATTTTTTACAAAGCAACGCGTGCATGGCGTTCATTGCTTTTAGGGGCAGCGCGGTGTAATACATCACAGGGCACTTAGAGAATAAACTCATCAGCCCAGGATGAAGCTGCAAAGTGCACCTCTGACATAAAATCTATTAGAGAGTAAAAGGCAAATAAAAAAAATGGATGTTCACTTTATGTATATATATTTATGTGAGATTAACAAAGCAACAAATTGGAAAATGTACTTCTACTAAAAGGAATAGAACCTGCAAGATTATAATTACATCTGTGATATACTGGAGCGAGAGGAAGCTTTGAGAGTCAAAATGATTTATTTACTTTAAAGGGCTTTTCCGGTTTCTGCAGCTTAAAAGGTTATTTTTTTGTATAATTAAAAAAGTTAGACAAATTTTCGAATATAATTTCTGCATTAATTCTGCATGGTTTTCTAGATCTCCGGTTGTTATTCAATAGGAACATTCATTCTTTACTTCCAGTGGATACAATTCTGTCCATGGTCATGTGATGGACACACAGGTGCACGGCTCGTTAGAAGACACAGCTCTGAAACACAAACTGTAACGAGCCGTGCACCTGTGTGTCCATCACATGACCACGGACAGAATGTTATTCACTGGAAGTAAACAATGAAATGTTCCTACTGAATGACAACAACCAGCAGAGATCCTGAAAACCGTGAGGAATTAATACAGAAAGTTTATTGAAAAACGGACAACCCCTTTAGTCTAAACAAAAAAATATCTCAATTATATTTGAGAGTGTACGGTTTTTGGTAGACATATTATTGACATTACTGAGCAAAGGATACAGCGGATATATAGTCACTCTGTTGGCAGAGGCAGCCATTTAATGTCTGGCCAGATCTCGGAGATATGGGAACAGCCATTAAGCAGGTTAATAATATGATGGAGTATGGCATCCTCTGGTAAACTCTACATACTGTAGTGGCCTCATTTTTGACTATGCCATCAAAAGGGCAGCACATCACATTCTGCCAGGGTCAGGTCAAGGGGACCATACAAACGATGGTCACATGCTGCCCCATGATCGTGAAACCCTAACAAACAAACAACCTGCATGTAATAGGGTCATGAGTTGCCACATTCTCTACATAAATAACCAATGAGTTGAATGCAACGACATACAGTAGATGCGGCATATATTGTAGATCCTGCTCCTTCTCCATGTAGGTCAAGATCAGGTGTAACCTGTTCAGAAGAACCCAGAGATGTACGCATCTTCGTACTACAGGCAGGTACGATTTTTGGGTGGGAAATGTAACCATACGAAGGTGAAAACTATCCGATGCTGCAGGGCTCAGTTTGTCGGATCTGTTGCAGAGCGGAGTTTATTAGTGGACTTCTCATCGGATATCTCTGCCATCTTTATTTATGTATCAACTTCTATCAAAAGATAATAGTCTTTGCAACGATAAACCCCCCCCCCCCATTTGTATGTTGTGTTTTTTTTGTTGGTATGAGCAGCAAAAATGAGGAAAACCATGACTATAAACATTAAAAAGCTTCTTCCTATATTAGAAAATATCTTTACGAGGCACTAGAGGCAAATCTTCCCGGCCAGGCAGGCTGACGTGTTTAGTGTGTGAATTGGACGTTATCAGTGCGTTGCCTTCAGCATCTCATAAAACTATATTCTGTATATTTATCAATAAGAATGTGGATTATACACCAAAGCGCCTTCATGTCCGGAAATCTTGTATCTCGATTTTGTGGTCTTTAAAGTAAAAAGGTTTGTTGGGAAACAGAGGCGAAGAACCGTTTATGTTGTGTCTGCTCACAGAATTGTTATTCAATGCAGAAAGCACTAGACAAGGTGTTAAAACTGCTACTACCAGACGGTAAGAGGGAAATCATATCTGAAAAGGAGAGACTTTTGTAAAGGCTCAGAACCATTTGATACAAGGTGTAGACAACAGTAAGTGTTTGACAGTCTAGAGAAATCTCAAGCGGCTCCAAAAATAACAGTGTGTGAGAAAACAAGGTCTACATTTGTCGATATCTATACAGATATAGACCATGCAAAGACTGAACTGTGATTATGATAATGTATGGTCCTTTTAAAAAGGGGATTGTCCCACTAAGACAACCACTCTATATTGTCTATTACGGGATTCCCGCCTCGGTGAGGCAGAGCGCCACTATTAAGAGGAGGAGGACTCAATTTGGTCATGTATTACACGGTTGTCCACAATATTCTATTATGTGTGGCCAACCACCATCTTCCCTTAGTGGCATCAGCTAATCTCCAGGCCAATAGCATTCTGAAAGGGCGTTATCCAGTTGAGAAAACCTCTTGCACCCCAACTATGTCAACATCTGTTGCATTGCCAAATTTTATATCAGAATTCCCTCTGACCCTCATGAAAATGCAGGTTAGCTCGTGAGTGAATCTCATATTTTAAGGTTTAGTCAAGACTGGGGGTGTTCCTTAGCCTTTGGGTTGGACAAATATTTATGAGCCAGTTATAACACTCTAGGAGCCACTTTGTCTGGCCACTAAAACATCAATAACAACAACCCCAAATGTGCAAACTTATAGCCACATTAGTTACTTGGCTCCTACTTCTCTACAAACATATGCAAACACAGATTTAGAGGGGCTATCCGGGGAACAAAAATTGCAAAAAAAATAGCATCAAATTAATATGTTTAGGTAAAAAGAAGTCACTATACTAATGTACTTTAATTTAAAATTCAGTACTAAATGGTGCTGTTCAAACTCTGAATTGTTCCTGGAAGCCCATTGGCTTTAATATTGATGACGCGCCGACACGGCCCCACATGACTGAGGGCTTGCTTCCTGTGCTGTTCGTGTCAGCGTGTTATCAATTGCATGACCGCAAGGGGGTGTCACATTGTCTATTGCTAGAGCCCCCGAGCAGCGCATCAGCTAGCGCTTTGCTGGGGACTCTAGCACGGCTCAAGACATTTGGTCAGTGACTTGAGGAGTTCCCTATAGCTGGAGTTCCTGAGCAGAGCATCAGCTGATACTCTGCCCAGGGACTCCAGCACTGCTGCCAACCTCACGGTCACTGTCCATATATGGGCAATGACTTGCCGGCAGAAGTGCTGGAGTACCCAGGAATCTGCTCTGGGACTCCAGCGATAGGAAACCCCTGACTAAATGTCTCGAGCAGTTCTGGAATCCCCAGCAAAGCGCTAGCTGATTCTCTGCTCGGGGACTCCAGCAATAGGCAATGTGACAGCTCCTTGCGGTCATGTAATGGATAACACGCCGAGACGAACAGCACAGGAAGCAAGCACTCAGTCACGTGGGGCCGTGTCGGCGCGTCATCAATATTAAAGCCAATGGGCTTCCGGGAACAATTCACGGCACCATTTAGTACTGAATTTTAAATTAAAGTACATTAATAAAGTGACTTCATTTTACATAAACATATTAATGCAATTTTTATTCCCCGGATAGCCTCTTTATGACTGGTTTCACATAAGCGCAAAATTAATGTGTATTACGGTCCAGATTACGTTCACAAAGCCTGACCTACGCAGTGACTTCACTGAACCGGTCTAAGGTCACCGTAGAACCCTATGGTGATCCAAGTTCAGTTCGTTAGTATCATGGGGGGCGGGGGTAGTTCGGGTGAGGTGATGGATTACTACACAAAGTCCACAAGATTTAATAGCATCATGTGATCCATCCCCTACAGAAATGTTCAATAGCATTGGACATAAGATTTTGGGTCTATATAGCAGAAGATATTTAGCAGTCCTTTGAATTTACAAAGTCAGCATAAATAGTCAATGTAGAGTAGTTGTATCAATAAACGGAGACTATAGAGACTGATTATTGTTAACATTGGTTATTGCTTGAGATGTTATGCAAGAGAGCAAAAAAACGGTTTATGAACCATGAATAGTCTACCTATAAAAGAACTACGTCAGATGCTTTTAAAGCCCCGATACCTCAGGAGCTTCTATTGCCAATGGTTCTCTATTAGGCATAGAAAGGAGCATCGCGCATGATATATGCTTGTGTTTGATAAGATCACTTTGTAAGAGGTTATTTTACAGATGATTTATGACCGTGTCTGTAATAACTCGATATTTAATAAATCAGTGCACTCACCCCAAAACACTGAGGCATAGACTGGAATTATGATGTCAGATAATTATCTATGTGATGATATATAGGACTTCATTCAACGCTTTCTAATATCACATGTGTCTTAACATGCAACAGCCACAGGTCTACATTTGGTGGTTAAAAGGGTTTTCACAGAATTAGGAAAAAAAAAAAAAAGGGGTCTACTCCCGAAACTGGGACTGAACTACAATACCAGACATCGCCCATGGAGGGGGAAAAAAAAAAGCCCTTTTTCTCATTTTAGACAATCCCCTTTAAAGGAAATTGAATATATAGGAAAACAGAATGTGTTTTAAAGTATATATTATAAATAATTCTAGCAATTATAGAGTAATTCCCTTTAAAATATGTAAAACACATGCATTAGAAAGGCTCCTTTCACGCTAATGTTATTGCTTCTGTTCTTAAAAAGGCTCTGTCACCAGATTATCAAATCCCTATCTCCTATTCCATATGATCGGCGCTGCAATGTAGATAACAGCAAAGTTTTTTTGTTTTTTTTAAAACGATCATTTTTGCCCAAGTTATGAGCAATTTTATATTTATGCAAATGAGCTTTTCAATGGACAACTGGGCGTGTTTTCTCGTTTTACCAACTGGGCGTGTATTGTGTTTTTACCAACTGGGCGTTGTGAATAGAAGTGTATGACGCTGACAAATCAGCATCATACACTTCTCATCGTTCCCATCCAGCTTCTTTCACAGCAGACACAGCGTGACGTCACCCACAGGTCCTTCAACCTTGTCGTCGGACAAAGAAGATACATCGGCTCCAGGTGTCCAAAAGTTTACTATACTTACCTGCACATGGAGATGCTGCTGCAAATTCAACTGTACTCTCTGACGCCTGGAGCGGATGTGTCTTCTCTCTTCCGACGCCAAGGTTGAAGGACCTGTGGGTGACGTCACGCTGTTTGTCAGCAGTGAAAGAAGCTGGCTGGGAATGATGAGGTCACCCACAGGTCCTTCACCCTTGGCGTCGGAAGAGAGAAGACACATCAGCTCCAGGCGTCAGAGTACAGTTGAATCTGTAGCAGCATCACCATGTCAGGTAAGCATAGAAAACTCCCTAGAGACGAGCATATTAACCTTTTGGACGCCTGGAGCCGATGTATCTTCTTTGTCAGACGACAAGGTTGAAGGACCTGTGGGTGACGTCACACTGTCTGCTGTGAAAGAAGCTGGGTGGGAACGATGAGAAGTGTATGATGCTGATTTGTCAGAGTCATACACTTCTATTCACAACGCCCAGTTGGTAAAAACACAATACACGCCCAGTTGGTAAAATGAGAAAACACGCCCAGTTGTCCATTGAAAAGCTCATCTGCATAAATATAAAATTGCTCATAACTTGGGCAAAAATGATAGTTTAAAAAAAAAAAAAAAAAAAAAAAAACAACTTTGCTGTTTTCTACATTGCAGCGCCGATCATATTCTATAGGAGATAGGGATTTGATAATCTGGTGACAGAGCCTTTTTAATCTAGCGATGACTGGTATAAACGAATTCTAACTAATCCTGACGGATCCGGTCACCTTAATTATGTAGTCCGTTAGGTTTTTATGTATTTGACTGCAAGAATACCACTGCATACTCGGCTATTCTTGGTATCCAAAACACAAAACCTTAACGGAACAACATCACAGAGGCAATGTAATCAGAGCTTATATACAGCTCATTGCATTGTACTCTTCTGAAGGGGCGTATACAAGGCGGGTTATGGGGTTAAATCAACCCGGTTCTGCTCATTCCTCTAGGTCACGGCTCTTCTTCTTGGGCTTTTTTACATGCAGTCTACATGTAATAACGCCTGCCACCTGTTCATGAAAGCTGAACATAACATGGGAGCGGACAGACCGCATTATATTGACAGTCGGGTCAGAGGAAGGGGGAGGAAGAGCTCTAACATCTCCACAACACTGCTGGCTGGAGCAGTCCTGTCTTGCTGTGCCTTCCCTCTTCTGGAAGAGGAATACAGCAAAGAAGGTTAATCTATCGATCTATCAATCACAGTGGTGTATATCTAGGACAGCGTATCAGAGTGTTCATATGTCTGTGTATTTAAAAGTTTTTACATATGTGCGTCAATGTGTATAATCTTTTTAACGGTGTATGTTTGTGTCTGTTTTGTGTACATAGATTAACTATGGAAGTATGACTGTAAATCCCCCCCCCCTACAAATTTCTATGCACGCTTCTTCTCATCTGTATGTTAAAATGGAGTTCTAGGTATGTAAAAAGGGAAAGCGGAGCGACAATCAGTATGAGCAGAATTACAAATATCACAGAAGTTACATACAAGTTGTCACCCGGGTTTTGTAAACCACAAACCTACCTAGTTTTACATGAATATATCCCCCTCCTCCTGTATGGCTAATGCTGGACTTTTGGAAAGCTGGGTAGCACCCGTAGTCATGGCCATATTGTTCACCCAGCTTTTTCCGTGAGAGAAGAATACTAAACATTAATTTACTGTTAATAGATCAGAATAGAAATGAGTGATTACAGTCTCTCCTAAACATCTGATCTAATATCAAACAGCGGCTTTTCAATTGTTTTTATTCAGTGTGCATATCTCTTTAAATTTTCATGCAATAATTTTGCTCAATACATTATCATTACAGCATTAAGAGCGTGTAACCATCGCTGAGGTACACTTTGTCTGCCCCCTGGCCAAGAGAATTTGCAAGCTGTGCTTCCTTAGACAATGTGTGACCTCTTGAAATGACTCAAGACGTCGTCCTCATTAGCGCAGCGCTGTATCGGGGACCTGTGCTCCTCACGTTCAAAATGTTTAGTTAATGAAGATTGACAGGGGCCGTCTAAGAAATGCACGGTCACCGGTGAATACGACAACCAGCTCAAGGTGAAAACATTCAATTTGTTCATCTTGAGTCAACTCTTCTCATTAGCGGAGAAGCGAACCGGTCTCCTCTAGTGCAGGGGAGGTCAAACGCTTATGTCTAATCGTGACATTACTGGCCGGATTTACTGCAGATCTTGGATAGAAAAACCACAGCAGGAAGAGTACAGAGACATAAAAGTAAAAAGGAAAAAAAAAAAACTGCATAAATAAAATTATAACTAGGTTTGATTACAGTCATTATTGTCAATTACGAGGACTGAGAAACTACAGACTACCCAAAAGGTCCAAAAATGTTAAAAAAAACAAAAACCATGTCCGATGCTAATGGTGGAAATCAGTGGCGGCCTCCCATATGGACGATCTTCCACTACTCATAGTCAATCGAGCAGCTCTGTGTCAAAAGCGAAGCTCCTCATATTATGTGAATAGATATACACCAGGGAGGTCTCATTCCAACCTGGAAGAGTAGACCTGCTGCTCCAGCAATAATACACGTCATCTTTGTTGCCAGAGAGATACTGCTATGGATGCTACCACTTTATCTGGCAATTTTTATCAAATTACCTCAGTACTAGTGCAACGGTCTCCAACCTGTGGTCCTCCAGCTGCTGCAAAACGACAACTCCCAGCAAGTCCTGAAAGCCCTAACAAGAGGAGTTTGTATTTCTTGCTGGCTTAAAGGGGTTTTTCATGAATTGACAATTATCACCTATCCACAGGATAGGTTAGGGGTCTGATTGCTGGGGTCCCCACCGATCACTAGAACCCGAACCCACCATTTCTCATAGAATGAGCAAAGTAAGGAAAGCTTTGAATGGAAAGGTGGTCGATCATGTGTGGTGCTGCTCCAAAGTCTATGGGCTGATGAAGACAGCCGATTACAGCGCTCAGCTGTGTCCATCAGTCCCATAGACATTGAATGCAGAGCCGAATGAACGCTCATACGCCACTCCATTCAAGCTTTCCCTTGCTGCGGTGGGGGGGGGCAGGGAAGGGAAAAGGTGTTTGGAACCACTGTCCTAGTGATCATTGGGCTTCCCAGCGGATGAGCCCCCAGCTATCATACATCTTTTACCTATTCCGTGGATGGGTGATAATTATCCATTTTTGAAACACCCCTTTAAAACAGGAATGCCTTCTGTGTCTTGCAAAATATCTCCCCTCCATAAGTTAAAAAAAAACAGGCTCTCTAGTGCCACCTATAGGTGATTACCCCCTCAGTCATCAGCCGACCCTTTATAGACCCTTGAAACGGATGTTAACTGCAGAAGCCAACAAGTTTCCCGCAGTTTCTTGAGCACTAGGGTGTGGTGGTGGAGTATTAGTGAGAGAACAGAGGACGATGAAGGGAGAATGGAAGGGCCTGTGTATAGTTGTAGTTAGGTGGGTGACTTTGTGACTAAAGACAGCGGTCCATAGTTTCAAACATGGCTGACAATTTGTTGCAACTTTAAACTACATTACCATAGAAGGGAAGGAGTCCCATAGCACAAAAATTAAAAAATGTGCCCCCATGGTGCTGGGTTTTGCCACCCAGGATATAAGGACCTGATGATTGCTTCCCACTACATGCCTTTTTCATAATTCCTGGGCAAATTTCCTACCCCATTGCTTGCCAACAATGCAAAGTCCTGCAAAAAGTTTTTGCCACTCAGTAGCACAGGGGCTGGAAATAAGATTGCGTGGCTACATAAGCTGCCTCTATGGCATGTACTTTATTATTTGAGCTTTGTTGCATTCCGAAGTACTCTAAATAGTTCTAGCAATTAAAAAAAAACAAAAAACTTTTACAGCTCCTCTAGGCCTAATACTTGGCATCTTTACTCCGGTATTAGAAATATCCTTTGACTATCGTGCATTTTATGTTTACATCCAATAATAAAAGAATTTAAACGGACGACAAAAATAAAAAGAACAATTCGGCTTTGCCGTGGTAATCTGGTGAATAGGCATGTTACCAATTAATTAAACCTGCACATATCTTTAGCCGCTAGGACTTTTGGTCACCCTTAATCTTTGTTTAATCCTTTCTCCCCGCCCATGAGATCACGGTACCACAGGAAATAAAAGTAACCATTGTTGCTGCAGGACAGATTTCATAATTCAAAAGGCTAGCCGAAATATCACAATGGTAAATTAAATCGTTCACACTATACTCAAGCTAAGAGAAAATTACAGCAAATCGCTATAAAGCTAAAACCAAATTTTATGTTGGTAGGAGTAGAAAACTTGTGCCCACAGTGTTCGACACATTTTATGATAGTTCAGGAAGTTGTCGAACCTGCAGCACTTTACAATTTGGAAAACAGCCCAAGCACAATTTTGCTTTGCTTGAAACACAATTACTTCAGTCCTGAGAAGCATGCCTTGGATTTTTCTTTTGACAAAAACACACACACTGTATATATATATATATAAATAAATTTAAAAAAAAGACTATCTTTGAACGTGTTATTTTCTCATAGGGGCAAATTACAATATTAAAAGTACACAAAAAAGATTAAAAATAAATAAAAAGGAGTGAAGAACATATAAAGCACAGAAGACAAGCTACCGGCACTCCACACCCATTTGGCCCAGGTGTTTTTATTTGCAGGAAACTCCATAGAAAGTGTTCCTACCTAATTGTTCTCAGTTGGCCCCTGAGACTACAAGGAAAGGTGAGCTTTATCCATCTGTTCATTTTTTTTGTGGTGTTGTGTGGTAATCTTTTGTTGTTGTGGTGCTGTATCTTTGGGGGGGGGGGGGGGGACGTGGTCCAGAGCCAAGGTGGTTTAGACCGGCAGCATGGGTGCAGTTGGTCTCCTGGGTTGCTCCCTCGGCAGGTGCTGTGTTGCAGAGGCATTGGTTGCCATGGGATACTGCACTTGGTAGAGTAGAGACTCACTTGAAAAAGGTCCGTGAGTGGCAAGTGGGCTTGTACAGTTATCCACGCTTTCATGCGGCTCATCCATCGAAGCCTAAGTGAGGGACAGTATTTTGCTTCAGTATACGGTAGCCAAAACCAGAAGTGAAACCTAACCATAGAAAAGTATTGGAGAAAATTGTGCTTTCCGTAATTTGACCTGGTTTTAATCCTTCGAGATTTATGTTGAAGAAAAAAATAAATAATTATATGCCTCTCTGGCTTTCTCCCCCAAAAAACAGTGCCACCTAATCTATAGGCAGTGTCTGGTATTGCAACTCCTCCTCATTCAAATTATTGGGACTGAGCTGCAATACCAGACACGAGTGGCGCCTTTTTTTGGAAAAACTATACCCATTTTTCTGATTGTGGACAATTTATCAAATCGAAACATCAAGAAAATAAAATTGCTATGGGGGCCATGGAGGACAGCAGGATGTGTTTTATCAGTGGTCTATTAAAGATCTGCAAATTGTATACCCTGGGCTGCTTCTTTTTTGGATTTTTTTCCCAGGGGAAAGAAAAGCGCCAACTATCTTTGATAGGATCTCTAACCAAGACAAGCGCACTATATATACACAAAGGATAGAAATAATCCTTGAGGATATGAGTGTGAAAGTTATGTTTTACAATCTCCTTAAAATAATTGATTAACAAAATATTGTGCTCATTAGCAGTTAGGAGGCCGATTGAACAGCAAAAGTTCACAGAGGACATTGATGGAAATGAGTCTTGGCTCCGGTTACTGAATGTAATAGACGGAAAGGAAACTATTAGCTGTATACTCCATTTCCTGCGAGAAGCCATATTTACAGAGTATCAAGGTGGGAACAGATCATTTCAGAAGAATTTATTGAACAAAATGTATTTTCCATGCCGGCAGAGACGAGAGCTCTACAAATCGTTCCCCAAAAAATTGAACTTTATAGAATGTCCTCAAGCCTTAGCATATAGAAAACTTTATAGGAGGTTAACACAGAATAAAAACAAAAGATTATGATAAATTGTCCATTAGTCTAGAACATAAAAAAATAAAATATAAAATAAAAAAAATAAAAAAAATAAAAGTTGCTATATATAACTTGGGTCATGTACCCGGTTTGGACATTGACAATGCAAGTGCTTCACGAGGCTTTCCACATGCGGCCAAACGGACAAGAGGGAACATTAGAGAACTCCAGGGATAGTTGTGAACTCCTCAATAAAGAAGTTCTAACTTGAAGGATTAAAAGGGGTTGTACAGAATTAGAAAATATGTGTTTTCTTCCAAAAACCGTACCACACCTGTACCCACTATGTGTAGATCAACTCCATTCACTTTAATAAAGCCGAGCTGCAATACCAGACACAACCCATGGACAGGTGGAGCACTGTTTTTTTAGAAGAAAGCAGCAATGGTCCTTTAATCCTGTACAACCCCTTTAAAACGTATGTTCACCCAGATCAGATACACTGCGTAAAAAGTACACAGCGTATCAGACCTAGAACCTGCAGGGAATTGCCATTGAAAGACCGGACCAAACGGTAGCGCAGATTTTTTTCGTCCGGAATCAACGCTGCCTTAAAGAGAGAAATAAAAAGCCAATATTTATTTGCACTGGCATTGCTATAGCGACGCGTCCCTCGGTACTGTCTGGCCTCCTGTAACCACTTACAGCCTGTGATTGGCTGCAGTAGTCACATGGGATGAAACGAAACCTCATCCCAGGAGGAGTACAGCCGGAGGAACAAGGAGCCATCTCTATGACATAGCCAAGGAATTAAGTATAGACCTTTTTTAAATGAAATTTAAACAACATTTCTTATTTTTGGCCCGAAATTGCAACTTTTGTGCCGCAATGATTTGACAGCATAAATGGACATAATGCGGAAATAAAAAAAAAAAAAGAAATCCGAAAAGAAGAACAAAAACAACGTACCACAGATCAATTTAAGCAAGTTCTCAGCTGATTTTTTTCGCAACGCGTGCAAATCTCATTCACTTTACTGGTACAATAATATGCTGCAGATTTTCCCTCAATTAAATCAGAGGCGGAAAATCCGAAACGAATCCTCCCTGTGCGCACATACTCTCAAAGTTGACTTTAACGGATGTGACGAAGAGCCAGGTAATGTTTCAGGTATTGGAGTAGTAAGAGTCCCCAATTTCAGAAAATTCCTTTCTACCATAAGAAGAATTTTCTAGCTTATAACCCATCTGTTTAGTAGTTTATACTTGAAAGCCTATCGAACCACTCAAACAATGAAAGATAATTTCCAGTAGGTTTCTTCAGAGTAAATCAGGTCCTTTAAGTCCCATTGAGGTGGCACCACGGCATGTAAGTTTGGAGCCTACACAGAGCCCATAAACTGACAAGGCACCCAACATACAGCTTGGCCAATTACCTCTTCACTTCTTACATAAATGTAATTCTGCTTAGTACTATGCAGCGGAGTACCATCAAAGCCTACAATGTATGGAGTAATCAATTGCCTTCGCAGTGTGAGAAATCTTTCATCCACCTCCAAGCAGACAATTACTGTGAGTGACGTCTGGTAACCACCACCTGTCACATAGCACAGTACGACGTTCTTGTGTTCTGCAAGTTAAAGGATTGCAAATAATAACCAAGGAAGCCATCAAAACTATGATCTTAAGAGAATCAAGTGGCGTGAAAGAACACTGGGAGCCCGAGGGGTGGGAAATAAAGTGTTTATTTTGCTGTGGTAAGATTAGAGATCAAATAATGAGATACAAAGATCCATATTTCTGTCAAAACCCACCCACGATCCATCAGCCACAAACAAGCGTTAATACACAGCATTACCCAGAGATTAACAAGGGCGACTGCTTTTGTGATAGTCTTGGGAGCTTCATCAAAACATATGGGCTTGAAGCAAACTACAGTTATACCGTTAAATCACCATATTCAGCATTTTAAGATGTAACCCTTTCAAGAGCATCTCTAGGTAACCGAAGCTTTAAAATACAGTAGGATGCCTTCCATAAATATATAGCTATAATATTTCTGAAATATAAAGAATATGCAGAGATATAATTTACATAAGATAACGATCATCGTGTACCAACATCGTAAATGGAATATACGCGAAGAGGTTGGGGTGAGGCAGTTCAAAAATCGGAGAAACTAGAACTATTAACATTGTATTTGCATCAGAATCCAATTTGAACCCGTCTTTATCCATAAAGTGAAGTGTTACAACAAAGAGGATACAGGGAAGTCTCAAACTAAACATACAAGATGGGATGGACACGTGATTAGGATGTTCTGGCTTTAAAACGTCCTCGATTCAGAGCCAGGTAGAAGAAGACCAAGGCTGAGATGGTGCAATGAGATGTAAGATGATGGTAGGCAAAGAGGGTCACAACTGAAATGAAGGGCAGGGTGTTAAGGCCCACCCTGGTCCATAGGCACCATTGGTACAGGTGTTCCTCAGGTGTATAGCTCTAGGAGGTATATAACCGTGCTTGAGACAAAAAGGGAGCAACAGCCTTAAAGGGAACCGGTCATGTACAAAATGCCGACCTATCCGCAGGCAGAATATTATAGAGCAGGAGTAGTTGAGAAGATAGATAGATATTTTTGTAGTAAAATGTTCAGTATAACTTGTAATTTATTAATTTAAACATCTGCGCATTCTGGGCTACGGCGTCCAGTGGGCGGTCCTACATATTGATTGACTACCTTCCCTGTATGAGAATGAATACAGAGATAGCGGTCAGCGGTTAGGACCATCCACTGGAGTCCTTAGACCAGAATGAGCAAAGGTTTAAATAACATTTTTTGTGGCAAACAATTCAGTACATCAATCTGCTCAGCTTCTCCTGCTTTATAACATGCTGCCCGCAGATTGGCTGGTATTTATAACGTGACAGGTTCCCTTAAAGGAATAGTGTCACGAAAAAAATGTTTTTAACATCAGTTTGATTTTAGTCTTTTATTAAAAACTTTTATATTTGTGTGTTTGTGTTTCACTTTTTTTTATTTTTACACTTTTTCTTCCCTATGGGGGCTGCCATTATTTACTCAATTTCTGTATATGTCGATTAACGACACATACAGACATGGAATACGGCAGCTCCAGTCCCATAGTGAATGCGAACGGGGCCCGTTCCATCCACTATGGTGTACGCCGTCTGTGTGGGAACGGCGCATGCGCCGCTCCCACACAGTCCAAGTTGAACTGAGCGCCGTCCGGCGCCATTTTCCTGTAGACCGGAAGTCGCGGCCGGACAGTAAGATTACTACTTCCGGTCTTCTGCACATGGAGCAGCGGCAGCAGACGGAGCGGACGGACCGGCGGAGACTGGAGCAGGTAAGTGATTTCTATGTATGTAAGTGTTTTACTGTGTGTTTACTACTGTATGTAAACCTACTACACTGTGTGTTATGCTCAAAAAATGGCGACACACAGTGTAGGAGGTTAGACCGTTCAATCCCCTCGTTTCTCCCGGCACTAGCCAGGATAAAGGAGGGGGGATTCTCAGAGCTCACTAGAGCGAGTGAGTTTTTCCCAATTTTGCAGCAAAAAGCAATGTGGTTGCTTTACCACATGCAATGATGCAATTTTGGGAATTGCTCCATCTAGTGACCAGCACTGGGAAATATAAATTAGAATCTAATTTATAATATTTCCTGACTCGTGAAAAAAATAAAAAAAATTTAGAACAAATGTTTAAATCACCCACACACTAATTGTTTAACTTAAAAAAAAAATACATGTTTTGCTAGCAACACATTCCCTTTAAGCTCGATGGGAGCTGGATTTTTAACTCCAATAGACTACACGGAGCAACTACACAAATTCTGTTGGTTGCTCTTGGAAACAGACATTGGTTTATCTACACGACTAGTGTCAGGAATGTGATTACTTAGTTCTCTGTGTAAAGGTCACCTGAGCTCCCACAATGCTCTGTTCTTTGGCAACAGGAAACACATAGCATTCTTAAAATTAAGAGGGTTGTCCAAGATTAGAAAAACAGAAACCGTGTCACACGTGCCCATGGGTTGTATCGGGTACTAAAGTTTAGCTCCATCGTAGAGAATTGGGTACACACAACCTGTGGATAGGCATAGCAGTATTTTTGGAAGAGACCAGCCATGTTTTTCTAATCCTGGATTTCCCATTTAAAAACACACACACTGAGAAACAACGCATGAGGAGAAATTGTCAGAAGTGTAAAAGGTGGATAGAGAATATATATATCATGAGACTGAGACATATAGCGAGCGAGACATATAGCGAGACCGACATAGAGAGACATATAGCGAGACCGACAGACATATAGCGAGACATATAGCGAGACATATAGCGAGGCAGAGAGACCTATCTCGAGGCAGAGAGACCTACAGCGAGAGAGAGAGACCTACAGCGAGAGAGCTACAGCGAGACCTACAGCGAGACAGAGCTACAGCGAGACAGAGACATACAGCAAGACAGACATAGCGACAGACATATAGCGAGACAGACATATAGGAGAGACAGATATACACACACACACACACCTGGAAAATCAGAAAGTGGGATTTTCCTCTAGGAACATAGTGCAATCATTATTCATGAATCAGCCTCTCCTGCCTACAGATTTTTCTCAATTCGCCAGACCTTCTCCGTACATATTGTGACCTGAACAGGTTTCATTTTGTCATACGTATATTTTCTTTTACAACAGATAAAAATGTATAGGAATGATTGAATCAAATTGCTCCATCAGTATGCAGGGACTATAGCACATGCATACATTTGCATTTTAGAATCCATGACTGACAAACACAGCTCGATCCTCCATAAGAGCGGAATTCTCACATGTCTATCATTACTAACAGACCTCAATGTAACAAAGCCACATTTCCAGATAATAAAGTGGCTCGATTATTAAATAAACATGGAATTCCAGTACTCCTTTCCTCCTTGCAATATTTAGTAGTCTCAGCTGAAAACTGCTGAAAAGCAACCGGAATATATTTATTGAAGACGACAGCCATAAAGGGGATGAATTCAAACAGAGATGTAATAAAATCCGAGGCGTCGACTTGTCATTGGAGGGGCCGGTGGCCATATCGATGGATGACTGCAAGATGCAAGAGAATTGACTTGCAAATTGCGGAGATAGGAGACACACACGGGTCCGTTGTAATGCAAATTCAGGGAATGGACTGGGAGGAAAGTGGTCCGACAGCCGCAGGTCATTGTGAAAATGTGATCGGAGCTTGCTTTCCTTAGCTTGGTGGCTTTATCCTTCAAATAAAATGTATTCCCCAAGAAGAATATTAAGTTATTGGAAAATCAAACACATTTTTATTTAAATATATTTCTACATAAAAGGCTGATAGGTTGAAAACATACAATATAAAATGCTGTAGATCAGGGTCAGTACAAGATAAGTAAAGCAGACAGAGCACCATTCACAATTCTGCAGATTGCGGAGCTCAAATTTCCCAGAACTCCATCCTTGTAGAGAGTCTGCAGCTTGTGCTCCTCATTTAAATTTTCCCCCCAGAATGCAGTGCAGCATAGAGGCTTGCATTATAGAAACTCAGATAAACTGTTAAGGGTGTATCGGTCAACGGATTCTTGCAGCAAAATGCTGGATTGTGAATGCAGCTCTGGGATATATTATAGGATCAGGTAATATCAACTTTTCAAAGTTACTATTTATGTAGCTACAGCTAAATATAATTTTTTTTGAATCTACATGTAATTCACACAAGCGTATCCAATTTGCGTCTGCAAAAAAAAGGAAGAGTTTTCTTTCCCCATGCAAATGAATTTCCGTGTGGAAATCCGGTGTCATCCATTTTTCTCCTCTTCAAGCACTTCCTTGTTTTACTTTTTTTTCCTGCATTTCTTTCGCAACTGATCGGTGTTAAACTGACAAAACACTGACATTGTCCAAGTGCGGTGTGTTTCTTTTTTTTAATTTTTCTTCACGCACGTCTAGACTTTAATGGGCGAGTCTGGGTAGCTAAAAAACGGACAAGCTGCGAGTTTCTTGCAATGGACACGCTCCGTAAAAAGATAATATTTAAAAAAAATGGACGTGTGTATAACCCCTTTGAATTGCAAGGGTCAGTGTGCTGTCCGTTGTGAACATAAAAAGAGCACACAGACTAGAAACTGGTGTGAAAAGGGCCTTAAAGTACTCTCACCGAGTCAACCCCTGACCCTATGGCTTTTTACAACATATGGACGGCATTGTAAGGGTGGTTGGGATCCCCATAGAAGAACCAGATTGGAGAACATTGGCTCTCGTTCCGGTGGACTTAGGAAATCTATTGATATATCGATGGCTCGGGTACTCCCCCAACATAAAATCAGCCGAGATTTTGAAGTTCTGGACCAGTGGTGATCAGATAATCGCTGTGGTGGCTTCCATGTGAAAAGAGGCGGTCTACATGAGGAGTTGATCAACCTAGGAGGAGTTCAGTGGTCATATCCATAAAGCCCAGAAGTCAAGTAGTGCCTATATAAACCCTTGCGGAGATGCAAAAACTCCCATATTGCTTTACAAAAGAAACATTAGTCTACTTATTTGAGTGCTTGCTACTTTAAGACGGGACAGAGCAGAGTTTTTCTTTATCTATTTAACTTTTTGTTCAGTAATAACTCCCAGACATGAGACTGTAGCAGGTTTGGCTGCAGACAATATATTGTGACCTTAATAAGAGTCCTAAATGTTATACTTCGCTCTGTTCGAATGCAGGCATTAGCTTACGGGAATCGGTTTGAGCTTGGTTTTGTGGCTTATTTTATGTATTTGCTGGGCTTCTGGACAATGAAACGGTGGATTAAAAGAAATTTTTACTGCACATCATATCCATATATTCTAGATATCGTTCACGTAAGACCATAAAAACATGTGTCATTCATATCTTCCTTCCTGATCGCCTGCAGTCATGTATTTTTTTCCATCTTTTTTTCATGCCTTCTACAGATAATTTGTTGAAGATCTTTATCCCTGTACGTGCACTGTTAGTTTTACCTCCTAGACAGCCAAGAACACAGAGGTCTATTGTTAGCACACTTCTCCGGTTATAGGATCCCCGGCTCTGCCCCTGGATTTTACAGACAAGTGTGATTCACTGCTGAGACTGTTACACTTCAGAAGACATTAGTATTCTCTGCTAGTATTACATTACTGGCAATTGCCCATTAGTGGAAGAAGCTTAGTTAAAGGATGGTACATGTTTTGTGACTTTGCATTTCAGCAGAGTTATTTATTCACACCAGTAATACCACAACTACACTGGTAATCACTGGACGGTGCTTTCTATGAAGCTGTAAAAGGTTTACCTGACCAAAGCATATTTCTATCCTATCACAATATATTAAGGATTTGCTCAAAAAGACGTTCCCTAATATAATGTTATTAACTGAATTGCTCTCATTAGCAGGATTAACAAGAAAAAAAATACAGTATATACAAAAAAGTAGTCAAGAGCATCTCCAGGAATTCAAAGTCTCCTTCTGCTGCTCCGAGTATCTGTAACCAAGTTGCAGGCAGCCATTAAACACAGTCTATAGTCTACAAAATCAGACGAAAAATATAGACTGGCAGTGATCTTATAGATTCTGAAAGGCATTGCAAAAATTGGGAGGTACTTTGTAAACATGGCTGTTTTTTTTGTCCCAGAAATCATGCCACTTGTCCATAAGCAGTGCCTGGCATTGGAACTCTGTGCCATTCAATTGACGGGAAGCTTGATGTAATAGCAGATACAGCCCATAGACCAGAGTGGCATGAGGTCTAGAAAAGAAACAGAACAGCCATGTTTTTTTTCTTTATCTCATACAAGGCTCAAACTCCGATTGCCGTTTTTGCTTAGAGTTAGTCTGTTCTTCAAACACGGGAAGATTTGCCCACTTTGGTCCCTCTTCTGCAGATATATTAGGTGCCATCCCTGATGTCACCAGCACAGTCATGGCCAAACCATACAGACCAGCTCAGGATATTTCTTATCGAGATGACTGGACAGCTCATGTCAAGGTCACTTCATAGTCCTCAACTAAAAGAAGAAGGGGGAAAACTCAAATATTTCGGCCAAGCAAGATCTCAAGAAACCAAGACTTCGAGATGAGAAAGTGGGCAGCTTTACCAACAATTTTATTTTGAGTTGGGCTACCTCTGTGTTTAGGACCTCAGACATGACAGACCTGAATACAAGCAGCCAGTGTGGCAGCATTTGACCGACAGTTCCAGGGTCTAAGGTACCATATGGTGCCCCCATAGCAATGCTTTTAGAAAACTACCTTCATCACGTGGCGGAACAGTGTGTTAAAGATATAGAATGAATATAATAAAATATATATGTACTCACACGTGTATGTAAACCCACACACAGTATTTGGGCTCCCACGAGTCCTACTAAAACAGATTATAGAGCTACTTAAGCTGTAAAATAATTGACCTTCACACTCGCATCCACATCCCATTAAAAGTGTATTTAGTGGAGCTTGTTGACTGAGCTAGTGATAGAGTGATGCTATTCCCATGCTGAAAGACAGTTATCAAATGTTTCAGTGTCAGTTCATGTATTCTGTCAGGAATCAAATGCTGAACAAATAAGAATTCTAACTTTATGATTTTTTTTCAACTTCTATCTACTGTATTCACAGCAGGGACTGTGGGGAGCACTAGACATTTGTGTGAGTGAGTCCCATTGAAGCCGACTGCAAAATGACTTGACCTGTGGAATAAAAAATGAGCATCTTTTATTATTTTATAGCTTGGAGCTTTTTCAGAAGGTGCACAGCGTGATAGGAGCACAACAAAAACATCTCTGCCAGGAAACATTTAAACAAAATACCAAGATGATCAACTTGGAGCAGGGATTTATATATCTGTGCCGGGGCAGCGTGTAAGACATTCTTGAGCCAGATCAGTAAAATTTCAATACTTTTAGGTTTCATTATGGTGGTTTCCCTTTATACAATCTTCTACAATGTCAATTAGACAGAAGGGTCGAATCGGTGGGATTCTAGAAGATGGGACCGAATTATTTCATTTCAGTGGAAAGATGCCAATGCATATGTTCATTAACCTTCGTGTCTGGACACATTTGTTCTTGACATTGGTGAGATTTCCAACTTCTAGAAATTCCTCCATAAGACTCTTCTAAAAATGTTGATCACCTCCATCAGATATGGAAGTTGTTACCTTCGAAAGTTTCATACCCAATGTACCAAAACATAAGAATGCAAAGTACTCAATGCCTACTGATGTCTTTACATAGGTTTCTCCAATAAGGATGGCTATCCGGATATTCTTTACAATTTAAGTGTTAAAGTAAAAGTCCACCCCCAAAGGCCATTTTTTAAAAATCTAAATAAATCTAATATCCTACATCCTGTAGTTTTTTAATCTAATCTTTACAGGGGCCAAAGCTCAATGTAAAGCTCCAAATCCCCTGCATAGAGTTAAAGGGGTTGTCTAGGATTTGAAAAACCTTGTTGCTTTCTTCCAAAAATAGCGCCACACCCGTCCACAGGTTGTGTGTGATATTACAGCTCAGCCCCTTTCACTTAAATGTAAGAGAGATGCAATACCAGGCAACCCATGAACAGGTGTGACACCGTTTTTGGAAGTAAGCAGCCTTGTTTTTTTCTAAAAAAAAAAAATCTTGTACAACCAGTTAAAAAACAAAAACAAAAAAACCTTTTACTTCCTGCAACAACCTCTAGATGGAGCTTAGGAGCCCATTGCATACAGTTTACACATTAACCTTAATAATATAAAATAGTATGCAGTGTACTCCTAAGCTCCCTCTAGTGGTGGCTGTGCTGTGTCCAGGCCGGGAATTTGGAGCTCTGTATCAGAAAATTATGTTAATGGCACCTTATAAAAGTAATTTTAAATCTACACAGAATGTTGGACCTAAACATGACATTGTGTTAAATAGGTGAACACACACTAGGTAAACATAGGCATGAATATTTATGGGGAGGTCAGGGGGTGATCGATGTTGGCCCAATTTATTTATTTTTATTTGCTTATGCTCCAACATTAAAATTTATATAGCGCCAACATATGCTATGGTGCTATATAGAGAAAGCAGTCACTTGGGTCTTTGCCCCCACTATATGAAGATGCGGACCTGGTGAAATGCCAACCCACAGTACTTTATTATAGGCCAATTTATATATTTTGGGATGACAAAAGTTGTACAAAAAAATTGTGAATATCTAAAAAAAACTACAAATCGAAACTTCAAAAAAATTGCGCAATAAGCAGTACTCCCAGGTGTACAGACCCTACAGTGTAGTACGTAGACTATATGTGGAGAGACTTTCAATTAACAATGTATAAATGTCTGCCTTACAGTCAAATTATTTTCTCCCAAGTTGGCATATTGCAGCTCCTTTCAAAACTGCAAATGTTATGCATTAGTATACGACAACCCTCTATCTGGCATGTGTTATTAAAATTAATATTCATGGAAAATGAAAAGTAGGCCTCTGGGTAGTGTCTGCCCATGTGTAAAATTCTCATTTTCTTAAGACTTAATTTTTAGTCTTTGAAACGAATGTGATTAAAAATAATCAGAATTTTAAAGTGTAAAGGTTTGACACTATTAAAATAATACAGATGTGAAGGAGAAAACTACGAGGATAATGCAGATGTCACTTGCAAGTTAAATCACGAGAGAACAATGGAAGTGGAGGAGAACCAATAACCAGATTTTATGGCCTCCATCACCGGAGCAGTTGGCTTGCCCATCATAAAGCATTGGCTATTAACCGTTTACTGTTAAGACCTCAACTGTTTAGACGTAGAACCATACATATAATTGCTTGGCATTAAAGAGACACCGTGGCAGAGCTCTCCGGTATTTTATATATGACCTATCAATGCAGAACCAAATGGCAGCACCAAGCACCACTCAAGCTGCACATGTGGTGGCTCCTCCACCTCCCTGAGCCCTCTAAGCCATTAAGTAGTGCAAAAATGGCTCGCGACAAGTTTCAGGACTTTCTTAAAAAATAAAGGGGGCGCAGACAACAGACAAATATTTGCTTCATACAGGCCTTTAATAACTCTACAATAAAACATACAAACATAGTAAGTATCTTTTAACATCACAAACCACCCATCATCAATGTTACGAATATTAAAATGATCTGAAAATGCATAACAAAAAACCTAAGCATCCCTTGTATAATTACAAATGAGATTCAATATCCAGAACTAATTCACTTCAAGAATATAACAATTTGCACACAAACGCCAATGCTGAAAAGTGCTGGGTGGCAGAATTATGCCAAGGTGCTGGAAAAATGCAGCGTTGACAAATATCATATAGACCTGGCTCCCCGTCTGAACGGAAAGTCTTAACACACAGCTAAAAGATGTAGAAATTTAATTAAGAACGCAAAGGAGTTGTAAATCACACAGCAATAACCGTCAAAAAATATTGATATTAGGAGTATTTTAATGCTCATCAAAAGTGACTTTTCCAATAAACGCTTTCGACTTAAAGGGAAAGGATCACAATTTATCTTCTGATCTTTGGGAGTAAAAACATAACAATGAGTCAGATAATAAGCTACAGCTAGTGTGACGCTGTGACACACCAAGGCAATAACAATTTTGAATACTGGACAATATAGTGTCAAGCCAAAGTTTACAGTCAAAGGGAGATGTCAAGTTGAGAAAATCCATTTTTTAATCTTTAACCTATTAGGGAATTCTGAGTTAACAGAGGGGGGGGGGGAGGGGGGTGTCTGCAGGTTCTGATATTCATCTCTTGGTCAAAGTAGAAAAGTAGAGCGCTACTATAAAGAGCGTCTCTCGATCTGGAGGACCTGCCCTGTCCTGTATTACACAAACGCATTGGTATGAATGGGAAGTGTGCAATACTTAAATTTCGCCTGTGGTGGTGCTCCAGGGAAGTTGAACACTTACTGCCAGATATCCAAACAGATTACAGCTGATCGCTAGGGGTTCCAGTGGAGGAACATGACAAGTTGGGATTACACTTACACTTCTTTTGAGTTATGTAGAATAATATGAGAAGATGACTAAAGACACAATAGTCTTCTACCAAAATACTTCATTTTAACCATCAGCTGAGAATTTTTCAGTTTCGGCAATGTAAATATGACTTTTGCGAAAATAAAATCCATAAAAGAAAAAAAAAGGACAAGGGATGAATTTCTACCCTGAAAATTAAAACAAAATTACCTCCCGTCCTGCACCTTTTAGTCTTCTCAACACAACAGGAGATTTTATCCAGTTTTCTGTTTATTAATATCGGGCACTAACCTATATGGAGGGGTGGGTTGCATTATGAGCATGACCATCACTGGCCTATTTCTTCCATTTTCAGTATGAAGAATGGGGGTACGAGGATAATTTGGAGTACGAGTCCCACCCCGCTATTGAACAACAGTTGCTGGAGAGCCTGAAGCCCCAAATGAGATTTGTGACAACGTTAACAAGGAGTCTCAAAACTGTTTGATTGGCAATTTATGGACAGATTCTCAGTCTTCATTTTAAAGTAGCAATGTTTCCTTCCCATACAAAACAAGCCAGAATTTAGTGTCAGTCTCAGACCTTTTCCATATGAACGTATTGCTCATCCATGTGACGTCCATCATAACAAGTCAATGGGGCTAAGGATGAAGAAACCGTGAGGAGACCATCAAGGGAGGCACCCATACCCAAATTAGCGAGTTGCTACAAATTATATCTAATGTGTATGTGTATGACCAGCATAAGAGTACCTTCCTAGTAGCCCCTATACTCTATACGTCGACAGGTGGTTCAGACAATAGGATTTAATTAAGTACATGCCACTTTAGACTAGGTCCACACGTCTTATTACTCCTTGTAGCTTTGTATTGTATGTGGAAAATTAGAAGTAGACCAGGATTAGGATATTTTTCCTGTTCCTAAAAGACATTGACCCTTTAGTGGCATTTATCAAGTCAGTCAGGTACTTAAGTTAGGCTGGCAAGCCTGTAAAGATTCTTCTGGGTGAACAGCTGGAGACGCTTCAACAGTCTACGAAGGGTTCCGGCTATGTATACATATATCTTTTACGGCCAACAAGTAGTGACTGGTCATTGGCTAGAACATTACTGTACACAATTGATATTTATTAATGCTGACCCCAAGTAAGCAATTACAAAGAAATAAAATGATGCGCCGACCGGTGTCAGGTTGATGGTTGTCAGTCTACTCTGGTTCCCACGCACTGTTAAAGTGCAGTCTTTGTACCAAGGTCCCTGGCTAAGAATTCAGCCTGGAAAAGGAACAGCTGGCTGATGTACAACGGGACAAGATAGCAGTGATTCGGATGGCTTGGAGAAAGCAATGCAAGGACTTGGCTAATTAATAGTCAATGGGCGTGGGGACCAAACGCAGAGGTAAAAAAAAAAAAAAAAGGTAGTTGTGCTTTAATGAGATTGCCTTAAGATTTGCTGCTGAAATCCATATGGATAGGGACACAAAAAGAGGGACAAAGAAGCGGGCAAAAACCATGCCGGCATGCAATTTTCAAATGGATTCTTAATGGCCACACAATGTTGTAGCTAACCAGCAGTTTCATGGTTAATGGCTACGCTTTTTTGCAAGTAAATCGTACACAGTCATTAACATTTATAAACCGTGCCGATTTGCAGTAGAATTCTGGCATGGTTATTGGCTGCATCACAGGCGCTCCCCGTGGACCTATATGTAAAGTCAGTGAGCAGGATGTAGTTAATAAAAAAAAAAACTTATATTATTTGACTGGTTAGTGGTTAAACTGGGCATATATATTAGATGACTGGTGTAGACTTAAAACCTGCGGACACCCCCTGACCAGGGCCGACCTTACACTGGATGGTGCCGTCTGTTTACCAGACCCATCTACATGAGGTGTACTGTTGAGTGAACAAACCTTAGAATCCCTAATTATAAGTGCCAAACAATATAAAAAAATAAAAAAAAGTACCCAAACAGCGCCATACATTGGCCAAATTATATGTTATACATTGTTACATTGTTAGCTAAAGGCTTCTTTTACCCGATATGGGTCGTGAAAACGAGGGCCGGTCACCAAGACAATTCGTCAATCATTTGCTCCTTTCACAATGATCGGTAATACTTAGGGAAGAACGATCGTTACTACGATCAATCGTCCCCATACATTTATACAGGCGGATATGCGGACAATTAGCGACCACTGTATTGGCCGCATAAACAAGCCGATCAGCCGATGAACAAGCAAACTCCTCATCCGAGCACTGCGCCCCTACAAAACAGCTCATCGGGGAAGGGGTACGGGAAGTCGGACCCCGACCGATAAGATATAGATGGCCTATCCTTAAGATGCACAATCATTTTTTGGGAACTGGACGACCCATTTAAGTAGCAATGCTAAACAATACCTAATAACTCCATACAGCGCTCAAATACCAGCATATAGTGAGCAAAGAAAAACTTGATACATAGCCATCAAATATCTGTTGTGTCCCCTTCAGCAGGGGTAGCTGGCGGCAGTCCTGAATTTGCCACAAACTGTGGATCAGATATTTCTGATTTATACAGCTAATTTAAGCAAATTCCCCCCTCCCTCCCACCCCCACAAGAATAAATAGAAACCATCTTGACTCTCTTGGAATTAGCATACATCCAACCAACCAAGAGTGCATCAGGGGCTACCAGCAGGCAGTTATGGCATGTGTACATGGATAAACCAGTCAGTTCCACTTAGGCCAGTTAATCTACCAGATTGAACACGATCCTGGCGAGTGTGTGTGACTGCATCAACAAAAATAGAGTAGCAATCAGTATTCTCCAAAATGCAATATATTGACACAAAATAATAAAAGGAATATATGACAGCTATTACTTTAGGACATTATATATAAGCGATTCTATTATAATTTGCCTCCTTGCTATATTCAGCACATATATTTCATAGCATAATGAAAATATAAAGCTGTTTTCATGCTCTCCTGCCCTTCCAATTGATATACTAACAGCATCCGCTGACAGCCCTTTACCTAAAGAGCAGAGAAATATATTCAGCGCTGTCTGGCAGCGTCGCACTGATGTCTGAAGCACATTCAACAAAATAAAATATATATGTATAAAAACATGACCTAGTAGACTCCCCGGAGAACCTCTTACAGCTTGTTCAACGCTGAATTAAGAACCCGCAGCTTACATGGACGATGGAAATATTGGGGTCTAGTAAATTCTATCATCCCTGCTAAATGACAACCAGACAATGTGATCAGTGTAACTAAGCACCCGCTGGAGAACTTCAGGGGAGAAATGATAAAATATCCAATTATGGACATCCAGATATTGGTAATTACAACATGGCCAAAAGTGTGAGAATAATACTGTGCAATATATATTTATGAGGACATTATTTCGTTTTCTTGAGTAGTGTGCAACAGGGTTAGAAATTTGAGCACCCACATTTGAATTGAAAACAAAAAACTGAAGAAACTTTGCAAATAGTCTGGATTAAAATTTTTACCTTGTGTGTATTCAGCGACTATGCCTACTGGTGTGTCTCCATGGCTACAGACTACAAACAAATCCTGTGTGTAGTCTGATCCTGCAGTCATACTTTTTCACTTGCCTCCTCTTCTACCGTCTTATACTGCCACACAAATATCACACTTAAGAAAAAGAGCTTTCTTTCTCAACCTCATGGAGAGTCAAACAAAGGTTGCAGTTGACTAACATTCGGAGATGGGACAGTTTCTCAACAGTAACTTCATTGTGGGTAACGGGGAGCACAGCAGCTTAGTGGTTCTCTCATTGAATTCTATGGTAGTGCAAATTAAGAACGGGTGGGAAGTTACGGGTCTTCAGTTGAGATTGCATGGATAAAAGGCACTGTGTAGACTTCATAGGAACAACAGTATTGATGCATGTCTATTTATACCTGTAACAGGGTTGGACCGGGGTTCCTTGGGTCCACCCTCCATCTATACAGAACATGCACATGTCCACTTTATTTCTTCATAATCTTTATGGTCATCATTAAACACACGGGACATCAATAAGTTTAAACAGGTTATTTGTGAAGGGTCATAAGAAATAGACCTAGTGACACATGATTGGCTCCAAAGTCACCAAATGGCGCCAAATGGGGTTGTCTTCTGCAGGACCTTTCAAGCGCCTTATTTTGTCAGTGCCTGGGCCCATGGGACATTTCTCTGGTGTGCCAGTCCTACCCTGCCTATAACCGTGTAGGCAGGAACAATTGGGTTAATCACCCATTTACTGACATCCTGGTATCCAAAATTATTCTGCAGGCAGTCCATTATAAATGAGCAAAATCAAGTTTTAAAAGCACAAACATTAAACATGAAATTCCCACGTTAATATATTTTTAAACTTCAGTCAGGAGGGACAAGAAGATTTAATGGCATAACAAATGTGTTTTATATCAAAACCTTCAGGGGGCCCAAAATTCTCAAGTCTCGTCCCTTAAGAACAAATTATTTATCAGTTATTAACGACCACCAAGATGTGATAATTGTCTTGCACTCTAATTAATAAGCCCAATGTATGAAGCATCCCCGGGGAAAAGTTAAAAAGTTGGACAAAACGTTAATATGTTAACCGTTAATAGTTTTGAGCATTTGCTAAAAACTTACTGACATTTTCCATGACCCTTAGAACAGAATGTGCCTGGTATAAGGTTACCACATGTGATCAAGAACTTGCACAGGAGGGTTCAGAAAGTGTCAAAATCCGGAAGCAAACCTGCTTTTATAATAAGTTTAGGGTTGGTTCTTTACACAAAGTCTTATTGACCTGTGTATTGCTATGCTAGATCTTGGGGCTTCTCCCTGACTGCTTCCACCAGACCATGACCCTCAGCACGTTCGTGGAGTTAAGTCATGGTCAATCTTGTCCGCGCAACAAATACACGTCACTGCCAAGGATTACAGGAACCGGTTAACGGAGGAGATATATATAGTTTGGATAGTTCAGATTATGGTTTGTGCTCTCCAGTCTTTAAAAAACAACAACAAAAAAAAACACAACAGATCATGATTGAGGATATCTCAGAAGGAACATCGGTGTAATCCTTGAAGAACTGTCCATAACTATATCACTGTGCCATCGTAAGGAAATCCTGAAAACATGACCTGTTGGGAGTAGATGAGGACCAGAGTTGAGAAATAGTGGTTTAGATCATTATACAGCTTTTTTGTAGGCACCAATGGTGTCATGAACCAGAGAAACCACTGGGATTTCATCACCAAACCCCAGACAATAAATATTTCAGATACCTGTATTCGTTGGTTAACCGTCTGGCAATTTGTAGTACGGATGACTCAACTAACATGCACATTAATCTTCTCTTGCATAGAGTGAACCTTAAATTCACTAGACCAAGCGGAAATAATATATTTTCCCATTGGGGCTCACAATCTAAATTCCCTATTGGTATGTTTTTGGGGTGTGAGAGGAAACCAGAATACCTGGAGGAAACCCACGCAAACACAGGGAGAACATACAAACTCCATGCAGATGTTGTCCTTGGTTGGATTTGAACCCAGGACACCAGCGCTGCAAGGCAACAGTGCGAGCCACAGTGCTGACATGACGCCAGTGTGAACACAGTCTTATATAATTTAATTGCTCTAAGCCCCAATTTCAATAATGTCCTATTCGGGGTTTTAACATCATAACATAATGTAAGGACTAAAATTTTGAATTAAAAAGCCATTGACTATTCCAGTATTTCACATCTTAATCCTGACATAGTCTTTGTTTTTCTTTCACTGTTCGTTCTGGGAAATGATGTCACATTGTAAAACACAAGGGGATGAAATATCACCAGGAGATCAATAGTATTGGTTTTATGAGGCAGCCAAAAACTGTACACTTGAGACTTAAGGGGAAGGATTTTATTAATCCAAGCAAAATCATTGACTCGGTTTAATTTCAAGATTAAGATTATGATTAAACTTCGAGACTGGCAACGTATCAAATTGTAAGTATGGTTTTCCTATTAGAATAGCAAATAAAACCTTACTGTGATAATAACAGTGTGACAATTGTAGTTACATAGAGCAACAAAGTGGCAATGCTAAAAAAAGAAAATGCACGGGAAGACATTGGTTTACAGAATACATACAAAAGAAAAAGGAAAACAAAAACAAAACACAACTATGAACAAAAAAGCTAGGGAGAAAAGGCTCAAGTATGATACAGGCAGCCCATGCAGTTGCTATAGGGCCCTCGGAGAGAAGGGGCCCCAGCCCCGGTTGATTCCAACTCCTTTGCTATTGCTATAACTTCTCTCCAGAGGAACTGCAGTGTAAGCAAACCAGGTGGGGAATTGGCCAGAGAGAGAAACAAAAAACAGGTCCTTCCTGTCCTGGGTGGCAGACAACCAACGTATCCCCATAGTGGAGGCCCATTTTGATCTTTTATATGGGGCCTCATCTCTTCTACCTACAGCACAGGGGGGGGGGGGGGATTATTTTTTTTGTTCCAATTCCCTGGTGGTTAATAATTTTAAGATTGTGTGTGCCCTTATTTAGCATTACTTTGCAGAATATACTTGCGGATTGATTAAAACAGCAATGATTTCAATGGGGTGATAAAACTTGCAACAAAAACAGGAAATGTGATTTTTTGCAACGGAAACGCTGCGATTCTGCAGCAAAAATCGCAACTCAAAACAAAATTTCTCTGTGTAAAATGACTTATAACAAAATAGTTTATAACTCACAACCCGTCCGTTATCGTATGGAGGCTTTCTTCTGTTCTCTGTCAAAGCCAGCCTCCTGGGAACACGTTGCATCCCATGTGACTGCTGCAGCCAATGAAAGGCTGCAGCGGTTACATAGGATGCAGCATCATCCCAGGAGGTCGGCCTGGAAAAGAACAGAAGGCGTCGCTACGACAAAGGAAACCGGGGTAAGTATGAACTTTTTTTCAACCACTGTTTTCCGCAGCAGGGATTCCGCCCGAAAAACTGCACAATTTGGTACAGGACTGAATTCCTTGGGGGTTCCAGGACTGATACGCGGTGTACTTTTCCGCAATGTATCCGCGCTGTGTGAACATGGCCGAATACATTCTTAATAAACTGCCATGCATATAACAATACAGACAATAACATTCCTTTAATCCAACATCAGGTTATCAAATGGTCATTGAAAGGCTTATAAAATTTAATTTGTGCAGCTCTAAATAGTTTATATTAAATATTCCTAGAATACTCCACAATATATTGCAGTTTCGTTCTGGGCAAAGTCACAAATTATCAGATTTTCTGGATTATCACAAACAGATATACATATCCCAAACTTCTTGTCGAATTCTTCATTATATCGTAGTTCTGCACAGATCAGAAGCAAATGACTCAAAAAGAATATCAATAAAGAAAATTATCTTCCTAAAGGTTCTCTTAAATTATGATTAAGCTGAATCTATTTTATTATGTTAGTCCAATAATCCAGCTGCACCCATCGTTAATCTGCCATTAATAGCAGATTAAAGGAATTTTTGAGATACATACACACAGATCAGAATAACTTGCAGAGATGAGTGTTCATCTATAATTTGCAGATCACACAGTTAACTGCTCTAACACAGCAGACATATGGGTCACAGGTCCTGCATGCCTCGGCTGTTCACGAGTGGCTGGTTAAATCTTCGTTCAGGAATAAAATGTATCAAAATCATGAGTCACATTTTTCCAGGACTGTGGACTGACCTGTGGTTCCCACTGTTAGTCATGTAACTGGCAGAAAAGCAGCATTAATCTTAAGTACTTGCCCTCCGAGTTACCCTATTCCTCCATCTGGACCAATAGACCCGGAGCACAAGGGATTGAAGCTATAGGTAGGTTAGTGGATATGCTATATGTACCGGAAGAGAATACGCAGTGTCTCGTATTTCAACGGAGATCCACAAAACCCATATTTAATCTACAAAAGTGGTCACCGACATGTGGCTCTCCAGCGGATTAGAAACTACAACCCCCCCATCATAAACAAAATGCATAATCCAATATTACATCTAGTAGATTGCAACTATAACACGTCCATTACAATTTCTTCTTAAAATGATCATAAACACATTTTCCAAACATACAAAACACACATGGTGTCCAATTTTGACTTTATATACAGAACTAGATCACATCAACATAATTGTTATTAATGGTACATACTCAGATTGGATGACCGTTACTAGTGGGTATCCCATGTGTACTATACTCTTTAATACGACCATGTAGAGGGATTGAACAGAACAAAAAAATGCGGATGGTACTAAACTGTAAAGTAATTAACTCAATAGAGAACAGCATTCTGTTACGAATGGATCTGGATACGTTGAAGCCTTGGGCAGAGAAATGGCAAATAAGTTTTAACACTGATAAACGTAAAGTTAAAGGGGTTGTCCCAAGTTGACTCAAATTTTTTTTTTTAAACATTCTAAGCAGGAAATGAATTTTAAAACATTTGCTGTTAAAAAAAATTTAAAATTCATTTCCTAAGTGCCTTTTTTTTACACTTGATAACTCAGCAAGTGCTGGTTATCTTTTCTAAAAAGGGGCGTGAGCGGCTCGATGTCAATCAAGCCGCTCCGCTCTGCAGTGTGCGCGCTCCCGATGTTGCTAGATACTGTAGTTCTAGCAGCATCGGGAGAATGTTCGTCTCAAGCGGGCATGGTAAGCCCGATTGAGACGAACTTACCGTGAATGTCAACTACACTACACTACACTACATTTACCCCGTTTCGGCAAACAACTTCTCCCCCACCCTGTCACTACATGTAATGTTTGTAGCCGCCGTACCGGTGCTGCATCAGCACCCGGCGAACAACTAAAAATATATAAAAAAAATAAACTCACCTAAGACGTTCTAACGGCGCTCTGAACGGTCCCGTCACTTGCCATCTTCCTTCTTCTTGGCGCCGCTCGCATTCATAGTAACAATGCGTTGTGGCGCAGATGACGTAATCATATCAGGCCCACGTGATTACGTCATCTGCACCCACCGCTCTGTTATTGTGAATGGGAGAAGAAAAGTGACGGGACCTTTCAGCTCTTCGTGGGAACGTCTTAGTGAGTTTATTTTTGTATGTATGTTGTCATGTATGTGTATATGTGCATGTATGTTTTCTTGTATGTATGTTGTCCTGTTTGTATGTGTATATGTGCATGTATGTTTTCATGTATGTATGTTGTCATGTTTGTATGTGTGTATGTTTTCATGTATGTATGTTTTCATGTAGGTATGTTTGCATGTATGTTTGTATGTATGTTGTCATGTTTGTATGTGTATATGTGCATGTATGTTTGCATGTATGTAAGTTTTCATGTATGTATGTTTGCATGTATGTATATATTTACATGTTTGTATGTATGGTTGAATGCAAGTATGTATATATGTATGTTTGCATGTATGTATGTTTGCATGTATGTATGTTTGCATGTATGTTTGTATGTATGTATGTTTGCATGTATGTATGTTTTCTTGTATGTATGTTGTCATGTTTGTATGTGTATATGTGCATGTATGTTTGCATGTATGTATGTTTTCATGTATGTATGTTTGCTTGTATGTATGTTTGCATGTATGTTTGTTTGCTTGTATGTATGTTTGCTTGTATGCATGTATGTTTGCTTGCATGTATGTATGTTTGCTTGCATGTATGTATGTTTGCTTGCATGTATGTTTGTATGTATGTTTTCTTGTATGTATGTTGTCATGTTTGTATGTGTATATGTGCATGTATGTGTATGTATGTTTGCTTGTATGTATGTATGTATGCTTGTATGTATGTATGTTTGCTTGTATGTATGTTCTCATATTTGTATGTGTATATGTGCATGTATGTTTGCATGTATGTATGTTTTCATGTATGTATGTTTTCTTGTATGTATGTTGTCATGTTTGTATGTGTATATGTGCATGTATGTGTATATGTGCATGTATGTTTGCATGTATGTATGTTTGCTTGTATGCATGTATGTTTGCTTGTATGTATGTATGTTTGCTTGCATGTATGTATGTTTGCTTGCATGTATGTATGTTTGTATGTATGTTTTCTTGTATGTATGTTGTCATGTTTGTATGTGTATATGTGCATGTGTGTATGTATGTATGTTTGCTTGTATGTATGTATGTATGCTTGTATGTATGTATGTTTGCTTGTATGTATGTTGTCATATTTGTATGTGTATATGTGCATGTATGTATGTTTTCATGTATGTATGTTTTCTTGTATGTATGTTGTCATGTTTGTATGTGTATATGTGCATGTATGTTTGCATGTATGTATGTTTTCATGTATGTATGTTTGTATGTATGTTTTCTTGTATGTATGTTGTCATGTTTGTATGTGTATATGTGCATGTATGTTTGCATGTATGTATGTTTTCATGTATGTATGTATGTATGTTTGTATGTATGTTTTCTTGTATGTATGTTGTCATGTTTGTATGTGTATATGTGCATGTATGTATGCTTGCATGTATGTTTGCTTGTATGTATGTTTGCTTGTATGTATGTATGTATGTTTGCTTGTATGTATGTATGTTTGCATGTATGTATGTATGTTTGCTTGCTTGTATGTTTGCTTGCTTGTATGTTTGCTTGCTTGTATGTTTGCTTGTATGTATGTTTGTTTGCTTGTATGTATGTTTGCTTGTATGTATGTATGTTTGTTTGTATAAATGTCTGTATGGCCATGTATGATACTGTCTGCCCTGTATCTAAGCCAACTTTGCCGCAGGCTTCTATACATGGTATAACAGTCAGTATCACACATGAAAGTGAAACTAAGCCTACGACATGTTTTATTTCATTTTTTTTTTTTATATTTTTGATTTTTTACAGGTTTGGTGTTTGGACTACGTCGGTTTCGAGGACTACTTAGATGACGCTTTTTTATTTCATCAATAAAATGGTTAATGAGGGTTGTGTTGGGGGTGCTTTATTTCAATAAAATATTTTATCTATATCTTTGTGTTTTATTTTCAAGTTTTATTACTATCACTTTAGTAATGGCCGCTGTCTGAGTGACAAGGTCCATTACTAAGGGGAGGCTTAGTGTTAGCCGGTGCAGAGGCTAACACTAAACACCATTATTACCCCGGTACCCACCACCACCAGGGGTGCCGGGAAGAGCTGGGTACGATCCAGTACCCGACCATCTATTGTGATGGTCGGGCTCCGGGGCGGCCGCAGGCTGGTATTATGAGGCTGGGAAGGGCCAAAAACAGTGGACCTTCCCACCCTTGTAATGCTAGGCTGCTGCTGCTGTGTTGTATCTGGCTGGTTATAAAAATGGGGGGGACCCCACGTCATTTTTTTTTTATTATTTATTATTTTTTTTTATTAAAAAGACATGGGGTTCCACCCAATTTATCATAACCAGCCACATACAACACAGTGTTATTAGCCTGGGAATGTACTAAGCCAGTGGCCCCTCCCACCCGTGTAATGCCAGGCTGCTGCGGCCTTGTATATGGCTGGTTATTAAAAATGTGGACCCAACGTCTATTGTTAAATTGAAAAAAAAAACGACGTGGGGGTCCCCCACATTTTTATAACCAGCCCGATACAACACAGCAGCAGCAGCCTAGCATTACAAGGGTGGGAAGGTCCACTGTTTTTGGCCCTTCCCAGCCTCATAATACCAGCCTACGGCCGCCCCAGTACCCGACCATCACAACAGATGGTCGGGTACTGGATCGTACCAAGCTCTTCCCGGCACCCCTGGTGGTGGTGGGTACCGGGGTAATAATGGGTGGTTAGTGCTAGCCTCTGCACCAGCTAACACTAAGTACCGCCTTAATAATGGACGCTGTCAATCAGCCAACTACCATTATCTAGGCACTAATAAAGTTTGAAAAAAAAAGACAAAGACAATTTTTTTTTTATTGAAATAAGAAATCCCCAACAAAACCCTCGTTAACCATTTTATTAAAATTTTCAAAAAACGTAGATCTACGCAGTAGTCCAAAGAATTGAAGACGTAGTCCAATTGGTACATCAAAATCTGCAACAACATAAAAAAAAAGTTATCAATGTGAACAATACCGATACTTATACTCACCTACACACACACACACACAAACAACCACACACAAACATATACACAAACACATAAACACACACCCATATATTACACAAACACACATAAACACATACACACAAACATATACACACAAACACACACATATACACACAAACACACACATACACACAAACACATGTACACAAACACACCCATATATACACAAACACACATAAACAAACACACAAATATACATATACAAAAATACACACACATACACACAAACATATGCACAAACACACCCATATATACACAAACACACACACACATATACACACACAAACACATGTACACAAACACACCCAAATATACACAAACACACACACAAACATATACACAAACACACCCATATATACACAAACACACATATACACACAAACATATACACAAACATGTACACAAACACACCCATATATACACAAACACACACATATATAAAAACACACACACACACACACACACACAAACATATACACACAAACATATACACAAACACACCCATATACACACATACACAAAAATATACACAAACATATACACATACACACAAATACACCCATATATACACTCACACATACACACACACACACACACACACACACACACACATATGCACAAACACATATACACAAACACACCCATATATACACAAACACACACACATATACACAAACACATGTACACAAACACATGTACACAAACACACATACACAAACACACATACAAACATATACAGAAACACACCCATATATACACAAACACACACATATACACACACACATATACACACAAACATATGTACACAAACACACCCATATATACACAAACACATACACAAACCCACACATATACAAAAACACACACACACAAACATATACACACACAAACACAAAAATATACACAAACATATACACATACACACAAATACACCCATATATACACTCACACATAAACACACACACACACACACACACACACACACACACACACACAAACACATATACACAAACACACCCATATATACACAGACACACACACACACACACACACACACACACACACACACACACACACACACACACACACAAACATATACACACTTACCTTTAGCGGAGCGCAGACTTCTCCTTGCGACGGGTGCCTTTCCACTGCATCTTCTGCGCATGCGCCGAGAAGCGCCGAGATGCGCGTTCACGAGCAAATGACATCCTCTGCTCCGGACGCAGAGGATGTCATTACGCATGCGCGGCCACCGCTAAAGGTAAATAGCGGTGGCCGGGAACCTAGGCAACGAGCAGGATACAAAGAGGGACCGACCGCAACTTCAATCAAGAATAGCAAGAAAACGACATCGCTGGACGACGGACAGGTAATTAGAATTCTTCTTATTTTTACATGGGGGAGCTTTATAGCTCCATTTATCAACTTGGGACAACCCCTTTAAGCACTTGGGAAGGGAAAATGCATGTTACTAAATGGGAAAACACTGGGTATACCAGACATCGAGAAGGGTTTAGAAAGTTTAGATTACTAAACTTAACTGGAACAACCAGCGTCAGGCAGCTGCTGCCAAGCCAAATTGGGTGCAACAAAAAGGGGTTTAGAGGCACATGACAAGAAAGTTGTTCTACCACTTTCTAAAATCACTACTCAGATCGCACATGGAATAGTGTGTGCAGTTTCAGGAACGAGTCTACAAGAAATTGTAGAGATTGAGCGGGTTCAGACGCGAGAAACTAAAGTAATAAATAGAATGGGTGGAGTACAGTATCCAGGAAGTTCAAAATTAGCGTAATTTAGTTTAGAAAAAATATATATTTAAAAAAAAAACAAAAAAACAGCTGCAGGGTGACCTCATAACTATAATTAAATATATCAAAGGTCAATACAGAGATCTCTCTCATGATCTATTTATACCCAGGAATGTAACAAGGGGGCATCCACTAAGTATAGAAGAAAAGGTTTCTACACCAAAATAGAAGGGGATTCTTTACTGTAAGAGCAGTTAAACTATGGAACTTTTTGCCAGAGCTAGTTGTTACGGTGAATTCACACAAAGAGGCCTTTGAGCGTAATATTACAAATTAGGTTTACTAGTTTACTGAAGATGGGTTGTTGATCCAGGGATTTCTTCTGATTGCTATATTGGCATCAGGAAGTATTACCCCCCAGATGAGAAGAATTGGCTTTTGCCACCTGGGTTTTTTTGCCTTCCTCTGGATCAACACTGCAGGTTAACAGGCTGAAATGGATAGACATGTCTTTTTTTCAGTCCTACAGACTATATTACAGCATCAAGTCAACGTACCTGAATAGGACCAATACGGTTCACTGGCCGCCTTACGTCTCCGTATCTGCACAGAGCTTCCATGTCTGTTTTCGTGTAGTGCGCCCACGCTCCCCTCAGTGTATGCTGCAAGAAAAATAAAAAACAATCAATAAAAAAAAAAAAAAAAAAAAATCGGCAAACTGCTTTATCTGTACAATTATGGGAATCATTAGCAGTTAGTTGTGGTCACATGAGGTGGCTCATTTTTATAGCTATATAGATTCCTGAACCTTGACATGTTACTATAAGATTTGTGGCATCATTGACCGTCTCTGTCTGCAGCCCAGTGAAAGTCATGTTTTTAGTCACCATATGAGGAAACTGAACAAATTTTACCACAAAAATGTGAAAAACTTTCTTTCCTATACTGCAATGAAAAGTTTCATTGTGTGGAAATGTTCAATGCGCCTAAAGGGGCTTTTAGACCTGCCGTTATTTGGCCGGTGCAGCGAGCGCCGATCAACGAGACACCATTGAGCAGCGCTGGTTTGCTCCTGTCACAAGGAGCTATGGATGGGGACGAGCGGTCGTTACTCCGATCGCTTGTCACCATCCATTATTATAATGGTCAGCAGCGCATCTCACTGTTTACACCGGGAGATGTGCTGCCGAGAACTATAATATTTTACTTTAAATCGATACGATCAGCAGATGATCAAGCGTTTGCTCGCTCATCTGCTGATCGCTGCCCTGTTTACACAGGGCAATCATCAACGAGCATTCTATGAACTCTCATCTGCCCGATGATAACCCAGTTTAAAAGGGGCCTTAAAGAGGCTCTGTCACCAGATTTTGCAACCCCTATCTGCTATTGCAGCAGATTGGCGCTGCAATGTAGATTACAGTAACGTTTTTATTTTAAAAAAACGAGCATTTTTGGCCAAGTTATGACCATTTTTGTATTTATGCAAATGAGGCTTGCAAAAGTACAACTGGGCGTGTTGAAAAGTAAAAGTACAACTGGGCGTGTATTATGTGCGTACATCGGGGCGTTTTTACTACTTTTACTAGCTGGGCGTTGTGACGAGAAGTATCATCCACTTATCTTCAGAACGCCCAGCTTCTGGCAGATCACGCTGTGACGTCACTTCCCCAGGTCCTGCATCGTGTCAGACGAGCGAGCACACATCGGCACCAGAGGCTACAGATGATTCTGCAGCAGCATCAGCGTTTGCAGGTAAGTCGATGTAGCTACTTACCTGCAAACGCTGATGCTGCTGCAGAATCAACTGTAGCCTCTGGTGCCGATGTGTCCTCGCTCGTCTGACACGATGCAGGACCTGGGGAAGTGACGTCACAGCGTGATCTGCCAGAAGCTGGGCGTTCTGAAGAGAAGTGGATGATACTTCTCGTCACAACGCCCAGCTAGTAAAAGTAGTAAAAACGCCCCGATGTACGCACATAATACACGCCCAGTTGTACTTTTACTTTTAAACACGCCCAGTTGTACTTTTGCAAGCCTCATTTGCATAAATACAAAAATGGTCATATCTTGGCCAAAAATGCTCGTTTTTTAAAAATAAAAACGTTACTGTAATCTACATTGCAGCGCCTATCTGCTGCAATAGCAGATAGGGGTTGCAAAATCTGGTGACAGAGCCTTTTTAAGAGTGCACAGGACCTTAAAGAAATACAATTTAGGACAGATGAGATATGACCGGGTTACATTTAAGAAAAAAAAGAAAAAAAAGTTTGCTTGTTTTGGAGAAATTACTTAAAAAGATTATATTCCATGATGGAATGTAGTATAAAATTAGATCCCGTGGGTATTTACTCCAAAGAATTTGCACTGGTCACATCTGGTTCTTGTTTCTGCACATTTTTAGAACTCGATCTACAGATGCAAATTCTGGTTGCTACAGAGTTACAGATGACTGAACTTTACAAAGGCTCCACAAAAGGTCCAAAACAAGGATTCTGTCTTGAAGCAAACAAACCACTGAAGAGGAAAAAAAAGCTCAATTAGAAGCCAAATCCCAAATACTTTGGACAGTTAGAAAGACCTTTTGGATATTTAACGCAGAGTTATTTTGCCAATTACAATTATCAGTCTGACAAGCTGTAACTAATATTTCCCTTTAGGAGTATATTGCAGCAGTTCACATGTATTTGGATTTATAGAACAATTGTTTGCGGTATGTATTATATATAGTATTACCAGGCAACAAAACGTTCTGACATTAAATAGCCAATTAGCATAGTACAATAAAGAAAATTGTTACGCAATAAATCTTCCTAATTATTGTCTTTTATGGACAACCACAAATAATATTCACATATTGTAGCCTACAAACACAGCTGTATAGTTTACGATCCACTAGGTCTTCCTATAGACTAAAATCCACTTGAGATATACGATCTCTTCGATCAGCCCACCGCCGTAAACCAAAACAGCCGCGCATCCTGCTGCTTTAAGACTGGATGAAAAACTCTTAAAATGTTACGGTTAGCACTAAAAAGCACAACCTAAAAGACTGTTAAACGGTTAAAGACATTCTGTTTTATCGCATATGCTGCCACAATATTGCCGGCACAACAATAAACAGGGAGCGCATAAAAAATTTACAGATTATCGAAGTGGAAGTTTTGAAGGCAGCAGACAAAAGTACAACCAATTGAAAAAGCAAAAAAAAAACAAAACAAAAAAAAAACCACCACACAATTCAGTACCACTAATATGGCATTCATAAAAGTCTATGATTCCATACTGCAGGCATAAACAAATCTTAGCTAGGTCTAGGGGACAACTCCTAAAGTAAGAAGTCAAAATGACATGCTGTAGGGGAGAGTCACACTGCACCCGGAGATTTACGAGCCCTGCTTTTCATGCAGCTACATGCACGTTTTATTGGCCGCAGTTTTACAGCAATTGAAGTAATGCATGTTTCCTCCCTCTCAGTAGTCACAACAGAGTCATCTCCCAGTAGTCACATCAAGATCTCCTTACAACCCATCCCCATCCTAGTAGTCACAGCAAGGCCTCTCCCAGGAACCTCGCCATTGCATCTAGGGGAGAATATCTCTGCAATATGGTGCCATACAGAAGCCAATGAGTGCCTACTGCTCTGCCACGTGCTAGATGCCTTAGAGCAGTGATCTCCAACATGGGGCTCTCTAGGTGTTGTAAATCTACAATTCTTAGCATGTACATCAGCCTTTGTGGTTTTGCAACAGCTGAAGAGTACTGCCTTAGGCCTCATGCACACTACCGTGTTTTTGCTTCTACAATTCAGCCGCAAAAATTAGGATAAATTGCGGAACCATTACTTTTTATGGGCCCATGCACACGACTGGGGCCCGGACCGCAAAAAAAAAAAAAACAACAGTCCGGGCTCATTGAAAATCAACGTGTGCACAGTCCATGAATTGTGGACGGCCCGCTAATGACACTCCGCGGCCGTCTGTGCCGTAATCACAGGCTACTTCCGCGTGCATGAGGCCCAAGGGCTCATTCAGATGAGCGTAATCCTAGTCCGTGTGATGTGCGTTGAAACAGAAGGAGGACAATATTCAGGGGACAACCCCTGTGGAAACGGTAAACAGCCATATTGGTGTGTTACGGGGAAAACCGGGTGACCACAACTGAAGAGTAAGGAATCAAGACCTTCTATAGATGGATGCTTGGGATATTTTCTAAGGGACTGTTTCGTCAAGTTTAAATAATTTCCAGTTTCTACGGTTTAAGACGGAGGATGCAAGGGAGGGGGAGGGATTGTGTGTTTCACTTTACTGGGCAATCTGTAAAAAAGGAATGCGTTGAAGGTGGCAAATGTGTCAAGCAATGGGTGAGAATTCTGAGGGAAGGGGCTGCGCTTTTTATAAAAATCACAAATTATTAATACACAGACCATTATGCACAAGATTTCTCAGCAGGGGCCAATATTAAATTGCACCCCAAGCAAGCAATTAGCACTTCCCTTATGTTGTCAGAAGTGTTAAATCTGAAACAAAAAATGGAGAATATTTTTGTCAGAAGAAGCTGCCGGTGTGATAGTATGGAAAGTATATGACGCATGGTGCAGAGAAATTCCACTACTCATAATAAGTTAACACAATAAAAAATAATGATAATAAATACTACAATAATAAGCTAATAAATTAATAATAATAATCTAAACAAACAATTAAAAACAAAATAATAATAATACTAATACCAATAATAATAAATTATAATAAAATAGCTGTGAAAGAGTATTTGCCCCTCACATGACTTCTTCTATTTTTGGTAATGTGTGACGTTTTTCAGATCATCCAAATAATTCTAACATGAAAAAAAAGATAAAAAAAACAATCACAAAATACAGCTTTTAAAATGATCATTAAATTTATTCAAAACCTATAATCACCCATGTGAAAAAAAATAAAAGCCCCCTGAAATCTAATAACTGATTGCAGTTGTTACGGACAAGTGTGGCAGAACCAAACCTTTGCGATAACTCTTTTACATCGCTGTGGAGGCGTTTTGGCTTCCTCTTTGCAGAATTGTTTTCATTTGGCTGCATTGGAGGGTTTTCGATCATAAACTGACCAGTTAGGGTCTTGCCACAGCATCTCAATAGGATTCAAGTCAAAATCCACTCAGCCACTCCAAAACCTTAATTTTGTTTCTTTTGAGCCATTCTGAGGTTGACTTGTGTGCTTCAGAGCATTGACCAGCTGCTGTCATGGCCACGTTCCTGGTCAGTTTCGCCAATACTAATCTGTTCCCAGTGTCTCCTTTTTCCGGGCCATTGCCACACCATTTCCCCTGGCCACATGACTGGTGGCATCCCCTGCCACAGTTCTCTTCCTGGTCCTCGGCCGGTCACTAGTGCGCTCCTCCCTTTAAAGACTGTCACCACATTATAAGTGCCCTATCTCCTACATAAGGAGATGGGCGCTATAATGTCGATCACAGCAGTGCTCTTTATTTAGAAAAACGATCTATTTTTACCACGTTAGGAGCGATTTTAGCTTTATGCTAATTGGTCTAAAGTTAAACACGCCCAGTTGGGCATTAAACTGAGTGGGCGTTGTACAGAGGAGTGTATGACGCTGACTAATCAGTGGCATACACTTCTCTCCATTCAGTCAGCGCATATGGATCCTGCTAGATCAGTATGTGCTGTCTTATACTGACACATTAACGTTACTGAAGTGTTTAGACAGTGACTAGACATTCCTTCCAGCCAGGACGTCTAATCACAATCCCGACACTTTGTTAACATTTCTGTGGTACTTACAGAAGAGCAAGCGTAATCTCGCGAGATCCCGCTGTAAATGACTGGTTACAGCGAGATTACGCTTTGCTCTGCTGTAAGTACCACAGAAACGTTAACAAAGTGTCGGGATTGTGAATAGACATCCCGTCCCGGATGGAAGGAATGTCTATTCACGGTCTAAACACTTCAGTAGCGTTAATACGTCAGTATAAGGGCAGATTCACACGAGCATTGCGTTTTTGCGCGCGCAAACAACGCGGCGTTTTGCGCGCGCAAAAACCATTTGACATCTGTGTGTGTCATCCGTGTCTGATGCGGGGCTGCGTGATTTTCGCGCAGCCGCCATCATAGAGATGAGGCTAGTCGACGGCCGTCACTGTCCAAGGTGCTGAAAGAGCTAACTCTTTCAGCACCCTCGACAGTGAATGCCGAACACAATATCGCAAAACCTGTAGAAAAAAAAAGAAAAAGTTCGTACTTACCGAGAACTTCCCGGCCGTTGCCTTGGTGACGCGCCTCTCTTGACATCGGGCCCCACCTCCCTGGATGACGCGCCAGTCCATGTGACCACTGCAGCCTGTGCTTGGCCTGTGATTGGCTGGAGCTGTCACTTGGACTTAATTGTCATCCCAGGAGGTCAGACTGGAGGAAGAAGCCGGGAGTTAGCGGTAAGTCAGAACTTCGTTTTTTTTTCTACAGGTTCATGTATTTTGGGATCGGAAGTCACGGTCCATGGTGCTGAAACAGTTTAACTCTTTCAGCACCATGGACAGTGACTATCTCCTGACGTCGCGTACCGATAATTTTTTTGCCGGGATCGGCCAAAACGAGTTTGGCCGAACCCGGTGAAGTTCGGTACGCTTGTCCGGCTTCGCTCATCGCAAAGACACTCCGTTTGGATGTTCGGAAACAGAAAAGCACGTGGTGCTTTTCGGTTTTCATTCATCCTTTTCACTGCTGTTGCGCGAATCACGCTCGTCCCACGGAAGTGCTTCCGTGTGGTGCGCGTGATTTTCACTCACCCATTGACTTCAATGGGTGCGTGATGCGCGAAATACGCAGAGTTATTGAACCTGTCGCGCTTTTTGCGCAGCAGACAAACGCTGCGCAAAAAGCACGGACTGTCTGTACTGCCCCATAGACTTGTATTGGTCCATGCGTGCCGCGTGAAAACCACGCGGCCCGCACGGACCGAATACACGCTCGTGTGAATCCCCCCCTAAGACAGCACATAGCGAACAACGCAGTGTCACTATGCGCTGACTAAATGAATGGGGAGGAGTGTATGACGCGGATTGGTCACCGATTGGTCAGCATCATACACTCCTCTGAACAACGCCCACTTGGTCTAAAGTAAAAACACGCCCAGTTGGGCATTAAGAAAGTAATTAGCATAAAGCTAAAATCGCTCCTAAGGGTATGTGCACACGAGGGCATTACATCCGTAATTGACGGACGTATTTCGGCCGCAAGTACCGAACCGAACACAGTGCAGGGAGCCGGGCTCCTAGCATCATAGTTCTGTACGATGCTAGGAGTCCCTGCCTCGCTGCGGGACAACTGTCCCGTACTGTAATCATGTTTTCAGTACGTGACAGTTGACCGGCGGCGAGGCAGGGTCTCCTAGCGTCGTACATAAGTATGATGCTAGGAGCCCGGCTCCCTGCACTGTGTTCGGTCCGGTACTTGCGGCCGAAATACGTCCGTCAATTACGGACGTAATGCCCTCGTGTGCACATACCCTAATGTGGTAAAAATAGATTGTTTTTCTAAATAAAAAGCACTGCTGTCACCTACATTACAGCGCCAATCTCCTTATGTAGGAGATAGGGCACTTATAATGTGGTGACCGAGCCTCTTTAAGGGCCAGAGCGCATCATACTACCAAGTTTCCAAGAGTACAAATGGTACGCCCCTTTGCGGTGGACCTCATAATTTATGGTTTTATAGTCTATCTTGCTAGTTACCTGCTTGAACTTAACCTTGCCCTGTCTGCCACCTGCCCCGATCTATTGCCTGAATAACGTGACCACCACCTACCGCGACCTTCGCTTGGAGCAGCTGAGCCCCTGGATAGAATTTTTTTAATAGAATGGAATTGGTAGTGGTCACAGATTTCTTTACTGTGCAATGGCTAGTCCCGTCTGAGCATTTCAAAGGCAGATCTCCATCAAAATAAAGTCCACTGAAGTCTACATGAACAGATCGATATAATTAGTGTCACCCATAAACGAAGTAAAGCCAATTCAACTTTGTCATTAAGGTTTTTCTTAATAGAAAATTTTTATTGTTGGCTGGGACACCCACAGACGACACCCTTGTGGATTTTAAGCGGAAATACGTACGTGAAAGGTGTAGCTTCCGATTAAACAAAAACTATGCCACCATCTGAGTCAGTCAATCTGTGTCAACAAATCTGCTGAATGGATTTATGCAGATTGACTTAGAACGGCTATGGAATTGCTGTTGGTTTAACTGTGCGGCTTTACCTATGTAAACAGCAGTTTGATAGTGGTTTGATATTTTGGTAATATATTCACACACTATTTGAAATCTCCAATAAAAATAAAAAAAAATTGGACAAACTAAAAAAAATAAAAATAATGGACAATGGAAAAAACAAAAACAAAAAGTCTGGCACAAAAAAATAAAACAAAAATAGACCAAATAGGATATAAAATTATACAATGCCACAAATCATTGAAAGCAAGCTAACAGAGCTATGATTAACAGATGCATCTGCATTGCAACTAAGGACTATGCCATGGTAACAGGTCTCAGGGACTACTGGCTCGACATAGTTAGTAGGAAAAGAAAGGAGCTGCTGATCTTGTTAGGCACACAAAGAACTGGGAGGTCTATTACAACTTTTCACTTTACCGCCCTGGAAAGAAAAAAGCCCTTCATTAACTTTGTCTGGGTTGTAATTCTTCAGAAAATATGATAATTCCATGAACTCATTCAGTAAGGTGCAAGTGGCTAAAGGGGAGGGGGAAAAAAACACAAACACAAAAAAAAAAATAAAGTTTAACATTTTTTTTGTAAGATTTATTGCCCTTAAAATAAATCCTAATCTTGGGCTGATTTATATTAGCTTGACCACATTCAAGACCAATCCTATTTTGGTAGGTAGTAACCAGTGTATACCGAACACCCCACAACATCTGCCGTTTTTGGAGCTGCTCTGATTCAGGTCATATAACCATTATAATATGCCTTTTGTCATAGTCGCTCAGATCCTTACACTTGCCCATTTTTCCGGCATCAAAATCATCAACTTGCTGCCTAATATATCCCACCCCTTTATAGATGCCATTGTAAGAAGATAATCTGTATTTTAGCGTCCATAGTAATACTGCCGTAACGCCTCTGCCCGTGCAGTTCTACAGACACTCTGATCGCCATAGTGTTCGAAGATAATCAAAGTTAGGTTTAGTAGAACACAAAGTCTCGGTCTGGGGGGTGTAGTACATACGTGTCTGGCACAGTTATTTGAGCACAGTAGATCACTATTATTTAAGAATTGTGTATCGTTTATCGCAACACAACTTCCCACTGAACCGACTGGGTGATCTGGTCACGCGTGGCTCAGGATACACACAGGTGGTGGGGCAGACAGAAGAATACAAGTACAGGTGTTTGTCAAAGTATCAGACCCCCCAAAAAATGTTTACATTGCACAAGGAGATATATTTTTGTATTTAAGGGGAAAGATTATTTTTCTTATTTTTTTTATTTTTTTTTAAGTGGGGGGGCTTAAAATGTGCTCAAAGATGGTTTGTTAGAAATGTATGTTTTTCTATATAAAAACAGGGGGTTTTTTTTCACGGAAATTTGGAACAAGCACTTGCTATTTTCCAATATAAATGTAACTTCATGATCAGCATTTCCGTGGCATTAAAATCATTTTGTGCTTCTCTATTCAGGTCCCTTTAGCCTTTCCCAGGAATTGAAGGTCAAGAAACGTACCAATGGGATATGTAGATTTAAATCAGCTTTTTATTGCAAATGTAATTAACAGCGACATTGTGAAGTACAAAAGAATCTGGGAAACAATCCCTGGCCGTTTCTATGGCCAAACTAGAACTCAACATGTGCCCTTGGACAACCCCGTTGCCTTCCCACCTCCCCTTCCTGGAACAGCACAGTACATTTGTATTGAGCCATTGTGTGGTATGTACAGGTTTTTTTCCTAGTGGTAACTAGACGCAGAAGAACTGCCTTATATAACATGTGCCTTATATAGAGGACAAAATAATATTATAATTGAATATTCAACACTGCTTTTGCAGTCTTCCCTAAACAGGTCACGTAATAAGAACATCCATTCTATTGATAAATATAATTGTGGTGTTTTGTTGCTCTACGGGTTTGCTCTAATGCCACAATTGGAACCTTTTATAAAACTGGTTTTGAGGGACCACAAGACTCAGAACGATCAAAGCGGATCCCTTATAATGCAACAACTAAAAAAAAGGAAACCTTTCGTAAGGTTAAAAATAGCCTCTGATTCAGTTATGTGAATTGTTAGCTTTTATGATAAACATCTTAAAATTAGAAATGCAAATCCTTAGATAGCGGTCCTATAGTAGGGACAACCCCGTTGTTGTAGATATGTTGTAGCTACCTACAGTAATATAGTGAAGTAGTGGCAGTGCAAGCGTGAATGGAGCAGCGTGGTATTTCTACAATATTACCATATACAATAGTTAAACACCACCATAGTGTACCAGATCATGTATAATGTTACTTGATAAAGACTACATTTTAGGCCAGTTTCACTCGTCACATGTATGTATTACGATCCAAGACCTTGACTTTCCGTGGTTCTACTGAACCTATATTTGTTCACCAGAGCATTCTAAGGTAAGCAGTATGGTTCAGTAGAACCGAAGGGATCTGGGTGTTGCGGCTGTACTACTACGGGACACTAAAATATCCATATTGACAAGAGCCTAACTGTGATAAATATAGGATCAGAAAATATACAAAAACAGCAGATCTTGTGGGCTTTTCCTGGTATACAGTGGTTAGTACCTACCAAAAGAGGTCCAAGGAAGGACAAATGGTGAACTGGTGACAGGGTCACGATACCCAAGCCCGATTGATGAGCTTGGGGAGCGAAAGCTAGCTCAGCTTGGTTGAATCCAACAGAAACGCTATTGAAGAACAATTGGCTGAAAAAGTTATGGATGGCTGTGATAGAAAGGTGTCAGAACACCGTGAATTGCAACTTCGCTCCATTTGGGGCGGTGTAGATACAGACCGGTTAGAGTGCCAATGTTGACACCTGTCCACCGCCAAAAGCGCTTACAATGGGCAAGTGAGCATCAATACTGGAATTTGGAGAAAAGGAAGAAGGTGGCCTGGTCTGATGAATCACACTTTAAATCATGTGAAAGGCCGGGTGCACGTGCGTCACACAAGCCGGTTGAGGCAGTGTGATACACTGGACAATGTTCTGCTGGGAAACCTTGGGTCCTGGCATTCATGTAAATGTTACTTTGGTCTGAAGCAATGTTTAGGTAGGTGGCACGTGTCAAAAGTACACCCGTTCATGGCAACGGTGGTCCCCAACGGCAGTGGCCTCTTCCAGCAGGATAATGCGCCCCGCCACACTGCAAAAATGGTTACGGAATGGTTTGAGGAACGGGACAAGGTGCCAATGTGTTGATTTGTGCTCGGTTCGATTGACATCTGGGGAATTTTGAGGTCAAGACCGAACCATGGAGGTCACACCTCACAACTTACAGGACTGAAAAGATCTGCTGCTAACGTCTTGGTGCCAGATACCACAGGACACCTTCAGAGGTCTTGTGGAATCCATGTCTCCATGGGTCAGAGCTGTTTCGATGGCACGAGGGGGACCTACACAATATCAGGAAGGTGGTTTTAATGTCATGGCTCAACGGTGTATCTCTATAGATAAAAATAGATCTTAAAACGAAAGAAAAAACCGAAAACAAACTTAAAAATTGTGTTTTTCATTTAAAAGAATCTTTTTCGTACACAGAAAGCATTATTTGCAAACGAAAACAGACTAAGTGAATTTATTGCACATCATTTCAAGGCCACGACTAGGTCACATGTGAGGTCAACACACTTTAAAAAGCTGCTGTTAATAATGAAGTACAGCGTCCAAGCAGGTCTCAATAAAGCCTTCTCTTACGAGGAGCGCAATGCAGGAAGTAATAGGACGCGAGTTAATAGGGCGCACAAAAACAGAGCAATAAGGCAACACAATGTTAGCTTTTAAAATGTCAGCGTTCATATTAGTGTAAAGAAATACTGCAGCTTGGCTTGTGTACAGTTCATGCATTATACATTTCGTGTACAAACTAATCCAGGTTGTGCAATGTTTGGACACTATAGAGCACTGCCTCCACCTCAAGCCTGTAATGCACCCAAGATAGATATCAGCAAGCAAAAAAGCTCCCTGCTGTGTAATAACCCTTAAATCACACAGCTGTTCTCACTGCAGCAGATGAGAAAATCGTAATGTTCCAATAGATCATCGCAGGTGATCAATAAGAGGTTAAACGCCATGGAGCATCTCTGGGCATCGCATGGTTGCCTTCCCATGGGAACAGGGGACCCACCGGCAAATAAATGCCAGGAAACAAGGACATCTGACCAGCACACAGAGGAGAAAGCCTATTAACAAGAGGAATTGCTGGAGAGTCATTAACTTCAACTGGGGGGGGGGATGGGGGGTTGGGGGGGATGGGGGGTTGGGGGGGGGGTTGGGGGGGGGGTTGGGGGGGGGGGGCAAAGCCTTTGGTTGACCTTGGAGCTGAAGTCCTCAAACGCTTCATTGTTGTGGAGCTACAGAATGAAGACCACACAGATTCATCAGACCACTTCTGGCTGGTAAAAGCCATGATATACACCAAAGATGTGTTCAGGATGGGCATACAATACTTATTTCTAAAAACGAATAAATGTGGCCCTTGTTCGGACCATAGGATTATAATTACAACTTATAGTTAGGAGTTATTATGAGCCCACCCTGAAGCTTAGTGGTCATCTGTATAGTGGAGTTGGTCCTTTGGTGGAAGGTTAAAGGGGTTTTCCAGCCACTAAAAATTGATGGGCTATCCTCAGGATATCACACATTAAGCAGCGATTTACAGGTATTGCAGACTTTTTTCCCATTGAAGTGAATGAGAGAAAAGGCTGCAGTACCTGTAAATCCCCTTATAAATGCGTTTCGTAGACTCCGTGAGCAAAAAGAAATGAAGGTAAAGCAGCGTTCATAAGAGCACTGGGGCACCTACAAAACCGCTGATCGGTGGGGGTCCTGAAATTCAGACCCCAACCCATCAGCTATTGATGGCCTATCCAGAGGATAGGCCATCAATTTTTAGTGGCTGGAAAACCCCTTTAAAAATGTTAAGGAAAAAAAATAAATGAATTATTTAAAAAAACAATGAAACACAAATGTGTGAGTGATATTCCTAGTGAGAAGACCTCTCCTAGATCACTAAAGAAGGCATTTTGAGGATTTAAAAGTGGTTCCTCAACTTCGACCACTTCTTTTCAACCAGTGTAAGATACATTACTAGATTTTGGGAAGGGTCCAAGCTCAGGTAGCTGCACGGGAACACATGCATATAGATTTACATATAGAAGACTTCTCACGAGTAGGGGCCTTAGGGGTAGGAGAAGCAGAAGGTAAAACTTCCCCTTTAAGCTACACTATAGATTCAATAGTAAGACATATACTACAGGGCATATGAAGTTCATCCAACAGCATCCAAACATTACAATGCTCCAGAGTTCAGTTAAACACAGATGCATCTTTTTCCTCCCAATATGTTCGCAATTCAAGCATATCATTAGGTAATCTTTCCGACCTTATATAACAAACAATAACATGCACTTGTGAACAGCAAAAATCTGGTAAGAGGTTGTACAGGATTAGAAAAACATGGCTGTTTCTTTAAAAACCGTGTCGTGTGTGGTATTGCATTTACCTCAACTGAGCTGACCCGTAGTAACAGACACAACCAATGGACACGTGTAGCGCGGTTTCTGGAAAGTCCCACAAAAGGTATTTTCTGACCTTTGAGGGATGGACCATAATAAAAGAAAAGTAAAATAAAAAAGTACAAAAAAAAAAAATAAAAAATCACAAAATATCCACTCCCAAAAAAAAAATTCCCCCGCCAATCAGTCATAACGCTAGGACTGACCCAATAATCCTAAAAAATTTAATATATCAAAATTTACGGTAGACAATGAAAATCACAAATAAAAGGTCTACTTTAGGGTAAAACTATAACATTACCAGGAAACAATAGCTAAAATGTAAAAAATCATATTTTTTTTTAAATATAATTTGCAAACTTTAAACCTAGAAATTCTAAAATACCAAAAAGAGAGAGCGTGCGTAAAAATAAAAAAAAAATAAACCTGCATGGTCTACGAAAAAAGCACCGCAAAAATCACACTGCCAGCCCAACAAATAAAGTTAGTCGTTTAAAATACGCAAGATAAAAATGGCTAAAGGACGCCTGGTCCTGAAGGCTTAAAATACCCAGGTCCTGAATCGGTTAAACCTTGCTTTTACTGGGCAGAAATTTGTAGATTGTGTACACTTTATGGACAAAAGCACTGGGACAAACCACTTAATCATTGAATGCAGGTGTTTCATTTAGTCCCATCGCCACAGGTGTATAATACCCAACACCTCGCCATGCAGTCGCCTTTACATAGACCTATTCTTTCACCTATGTTTGTAAAGAGATCACTGAATTTCAGCGCGGTCCTGTAATAGGACACCACCGTTGTAACAAGTCATTTCATGACATTTCTTCCATCCTAGATATTCCACGATCAACTGTGAGTGATATTATTGTAAAGTGGAAGCGTTCAGGAACCACATCAACTCAGCCACGAAGGTGAGACCACGTAAAGTTACAGAGCGGGGGTCACAAGTGCTGATGTGCATAGTGAATAAAAGTCGCCTACGCTCTGAGAACTCAATAACTGCAGAGAATCAAATCTCCTCTGGCATTAACATTCGCACAAAAACGGTGTCCCGAGAGCTTCATGGCATTACCAAGTGTCAGATGGAGTGATGTAAAGCCGCCGCCACTGGACTCTGGAGCGGTGGAAATGTGCCCTGCGGAATGATGAATCACGCTCCTCTATCTGGCGGTCTGATGGAGGAGTCTGGGTTTGGTGAATGCCAGGAGAACGTTACCCGCCTGATTGCATTGTGCCAACTATAAAATTTGGTGGCGGAGGGATAATGCTATATAGGGTTGATTTTTAGAAATTGGCCTAGGCCCTTAGATCCAGTGAAGGGAAATCTTAAAGCGTCAGCATACCAAGCTACCATATCCTCCGGTTAGGGTAGATGGTCCATCCGGGCTAGGAGACTACCTTTCCTTTAGAGAAAGTAGAAAAGGGAGGAAACCTCCAGCTCACCGGTTCTGCGTCTCCAGACACCTCGCTTCTATTGTGAAGAGAAGGGGGAGTGATAACCTCCTATAGCTCTTGGCCTCAGAGTGCTTAAGTCGGAACCAAGCGGAAATTAAAATTGGAGTGATTTCCCATAGATTATTCTAATAACTAGTTTTTTGTGAGCAAAGTCTAGATGAGATATACAATATTTAGGTAAATAAAAATAAAGAGGTTTCAGAATTTCAACTCAGAATATTTACATTCACGACTATACCGGGAATTATTACATATGGCTTTGCATGCTTTAGCGACAGAAAACATAAATCAATTAAAACTAGAAAACAAAGGCAGCGAACAACATTCCGGCGTAATGAGTCGCAGGCGATCAATATCTTGGAGGACGCTCTTCAAATTTGGACTAAGAAGAGAATCATGGAGGAATGCACGGCAGCGAGCAGGGTGTTTAGGAGAAATTAAATAAAATAATTCACTCCAGCTTTTACAGACCTTGAAGGTCAATGAATTACAACAGATATGCCCTGGTTTGAATCACAAAGACTGTACAAATGATAACTGTTATTGTCAGAATATATCAATCGTGGCCATATGTCTGCATTGGCACCGTTTGGGAGCCCTAATCAAATACAATTCAATGCTTTACAGCCCTTTATGGACTCAAATTTTGCAGCAATTTCCCGGAGACATAAGATATCTACAAAGAAGACCTTCTGCTAGTTTCTCACTAGGTTTCAGACCTTCTAAGCTTTATATCGTTATGGGATTTGGCTATAAACTCAGTAGTGTAACACTAGACCTGCATGGTTAGATGGTCATAGATAAGAAACTTGGTTGGGCATTGTCTGACTAAGGTTACCATCTGTCATCAGCCTTATGTAGTTTATGGCACCATATCAAAACTTTAGAAATGCCATCGTTGCAAGGCAATTGGTTTCCTTAGGCATCATGCACACAACCATAAAAACCTCTAGGGCAAGTTCACACGTAGCGTAAATACAGCAGATTTTCTGTGACTGATTTTGTTGTGGAAAATCCGCAGCATAATACAGTAGCAGCAGAGCGGATGATATTTGAACAAATTCCATCCACATGCTGCGTAAATGAGCGGGAAAAAAAAGCTCAGAAATTGACCTGCAACAAACAGCAGATGCCATCTTATACAGGATTGTGTATTTGTCCAGGCCGGTCTCCGAAAATTTAGCTTCATCCCATATGACCGCTGCAGCTAGTCGCACGTGATGAAACGTCATGGCTGCGTAAGTTTAAAACTTTTTTTTTCCGGCCGAAAAACTGCACCACAATTTAGTGTGGTTTTTCTGTCAGAATTCCCAGCGGCGCACAAGGCGTGTACTTGGTGTACGCAGCGTATCCATCCTGTGTGAACATACCCCTACAGTATGTGCACATAGCAGGCTATGGGTGCCATATTAAAGCATTTGTATTGAGAGTTAAAAAAATTACAGTAAATGTCATACTTGCTAGCATCACTGCAAAGGCCAGTGATTGCCTGGAGCAGTCATGTGGGTATACGGCACATCATTGGGCCAGAAAAACAAAGAATCACCGGAGCATAGGCACTGGAGTTGCGAGGATTTAACAAAAATTTTATTTTATAATTTCCTACTGTAATTTTCTTAACTCTCGGAAAACCCCTTAACGACTTGTCCCGTACTGGTATGCGGCAGACGTTAAGGGGAAGTATGGAACGGACTCACGGGCTGAGCGCGCTCCATAAACAGCGGGTGACGGCTGTGTTACACAGCCGACACCTCATTGCAACCGTTCACTTGGATTCCACCCGTTTAACAACTTAAATGCCACGGTCAATAGCAACATTTAAACTGTTAGAATCAGGCCACCGTAACCCCTCAAACACGCCATCATGCCCCCCCCCATGGCGCGATCGGTCTACCATCCAGGTCTGCCATCTTTGTACTCCTTTGAAGCCCTGCCTCTGGAACAGCTCCTGAGTTTCAGAAGTTTCTTAATCAAACTAGCGTTTTTCACCGCTGTTTTTGGAGCTATTTTTCTATTGAGTCAATGAAAAACCACTCCAAAAACTGCTCAAGAAGTGACATGCACTTCTTTTTACGGGGAGTCTTTTTATGCGCCGTTTTTTGACAATGAGGCATAAAAAAATGCCCAGTTGGTACAGAACACCGTATTTCCCATTGAAATAAAGACAGATGTATGTAGGCATTCTGCTTCCGATTTTTCAGCCGTTTTTTGGGACGTTCATGGCCCGAAATACGGCTAAAATGTCCTGTGTGAACATACCCTTACAGACATGTAGGGACTCCATGGGCTAGCATACAGTGCCTGAGCACACAATACTGCTGGGTATCAAAAGTGCCCAAAGACAGTGGTTGGCACGACTACACTACGTGGCAACAACTCTGGAATGTATGAACCGCTGGGCTCTGTGGTGCTTCGGCTGCATGTATGAGCGATGGTCTGTGTGTGCAAAGCGTCACCTCTAATACAGCTCATGCAAACTGCTGTGTACATGAACACTTGGACTACACCTAGATGGCCATTTTTCCCAACCGATGCCCGGCTTAGCTTTCTTATTCCCCTTATGAAAAAAAAAAAAAAAAGTCAATGGGAATGTGGTTGTACCATACAATGCCACTTTTCTGCAGCATGAATGTTTCAGGACCTACTTAGATCATAAAAAAGTTGATAAAGGGTCACGGATGTGATGGAGACGCACATACATCACCCCAGCATCTTGCTGGGTATACGTAGTCTTACCATATAAGAGTAGAGACCAACCTACAGCTTCCAGCCAGCGTATAGGTGGCACGGTCCAAGTTAATTTTTCAGTATTTAACCCTCATGGACCAAACGAAACCCACAAGGAACCGCACAAAGATCTGGACAAAAAAATATATATATATATATATATATTTCGAGCAGAG